>NC_072738.1:22426018-22586636 GCF_026930045.1 Uloborus diversus
GGCGATTGCTTGAAGCAAAATGCAATAGCCGCGGCATGTTGAGCGCATCCCAAGCTGTTTAAAAGACAGGTGTTCCTGATTTCCAAGTGGACGGTTAGATGTCGCCAGGTAGTACCTTTCCTCTGTAAAAAGTTGTTCAGTTTCAGAGAAATGAAATTACTTCAGGGAAAAAAATGAAGCATGAAGCTTTATTCGACTCCCCGAAATGAAATGCTTTGATTTAACTAGGGATATTTTATCAGGCTCAATTTCTTAATATTGTAAAAGCAAACCGGATGTTCGTGTGATTCTGGAATAATGTGTCTGCAATAAAATTGTGCGCATTTTCAAGAAAAAAAAGTTTTAAAAAACATTGAAAGTTTATCATGAATATTAATACTGCATATTTGGAAAGAAGAGAAAGGGAGAGAGAAAAAACTATTTTTTTAAAACGATGGGGGGGGGGGGGGGGGAAATAAATAAGTAAAAGAATATGAACTCGAATTCGTTTCTGAAATATTATTCAGTTTTTTTCGCAATTAAGGATTGCAGTCAAACTCTACGTTTCTACGTTGTAATAAAAGCCAAGCATGTAATGGCAATTTAAAACGTGAATAAACGAATAAACGTTTATTTTAAGTGGATATTTCTTTGTTTTTGTATTCGTTGTAACGGGACTTCCCTGCTTTTTAAAAGTGCTGCCACAACAATGAGTGAATCATCAAAAAATAAGTAATTTTATACAGTTGGAAATGGGCGCATAGTTACGGTAACGTGGTTGTACCGAAATATTAAAAAAATGTCACCACAGAAATTCAGAAAGATCCATTAAGCTGTGATAATTCGGCCAGAAAAATGCATTAGCCAAAAAATATCGTTAAAAGTTAAATTAAAGTTTAAAATGATCCGCCAAATGGATTTTAAAAATAAAGCATTTTATTACATTAAAAGTTCCGTTAAAGTGTTTAAGAAAGCTCAACTGCTTTACTTATTGCCAAGCGGCCGCATTACCGTAACTCAGTCTCATTCATAACAACTGCTTAAAGTTAGAAGAAAGTGGTATGTTTGAGAAAAATTCAAATTCTTCAGAGACATTTTCTTAAAAATTGGTTACATGATAAATCGAAATTTGCAAGATTATTATGCAATAATGTGTTTTTGGATGGATAGCAGAAAAAGGGCGCAATATTCTATATCTATTATTGAAAATGTCTACATTTTATAAAAACATTCCCTGACAGAACTCAAAATAATTTACATTAAAAATAGGTCTGAGTTTCCAATAAATTTGACATATATATCAAGATGGTGTGTTTAATGCAATCTTTGACTGTTCAAAAAAGAAAAAAAAAAGCCAGAAGCTTGCGTATGTTTTAAACTAGTCTACAATCTAGAGTGACTACAGACATGGGTGTAGCACGACTGTTAAAGTACAATCAATAAAAATTTGATGCTGTGATAACAAGTAGCTTTCAATAGTAAACATAATCTTGCTTATTAAAAAACTAAAATGTCAAAAGAAAAGCCAGATCATGGTTTCCTCTCTATTGAAAGAGGAGGCAGTAACATAACAAGCATTCATCAGAATGTTAAGGATATATATATATATATATATATATATATATATATATATATATATATATATATATATATATATATATATATATATATATATATATATATATATATATACATAGTAAATAATAAATGAATGCATTTAACAATTGATTGTTTTTTTAAATTCAATTACAACCACTCACAACTATGCCAACTTGAACTTGAAGGAAATAAAAGCTTTAGAAAAACTAATATAAAAGTGAAAAACACGAGAAAATTTAGGCCATATTCATTTTTTTTTCTTCAAATTCTTTGCTTGTGAAGCAGTATAGAGGGGAAAAATTCCCATTAATAATTTATAGTATTAACCATTACTATTACATCCTTATTTTTTGTTTGTATTTAATGCCACCTTTGCAATTTACTGATGATGGATGCACATAGTTTATTGCGAGGCAGTTTTTATAAGAACCGGGCAGAAATGGGGTGTTCGGATATATATCATTTTTGATTTTGATCAAATTTTTATGGTGGATTCTTTTAAAGATTTTAGAAGACACGTATTTTTTCTTTATCTCCAAAAAAAACTTTTTGGGGACCTGTAAAAATTCATAAAGTGGAATCCGACAAAGAGGTTTTTCTAAATCAGCATTTTTTAAAATGCGATTATTTCTGTGTATTAAGCATCAGCCAAATAAATTCTTGTGTTGACAATATGACATTTAGTACCTAAATTGAAATACATCATATATTTTGTCGCTGACCTTCAGTACAGCCCTTCAGGGGTCGCCAAACTTTGTCAAAAAATGCCAAACTTTGTCTGATTTAGTCTTGTACATAAGTGCTGGTTCACACTTTCAGACGCAAGTCGGCACGGGTTGCCGTGGTTCATATTATATGAAACTTTTTCAACAATAATTTGTCATGCAAGGAAACATATAAGAGTGTATGTGACTTAAAAAATATAGTTTAATTTTTTTAAACGTTACCTTGAGCTTAAAATAAGATCTTTAGTATCGAATAATTTGAAGCACAAAAAGGATCCACACTTTTTGGAATTACAGAAAGTTGTTTTATCAGTTCTAAAAGTTGCGAGCTTCCGGGAAAATAAAAAATCATCATTGTGCAAAATAAATACTAATTTTAAAATAAACTAAAAGTTTAATGCTAAAAATATAAAAGAATAAAAATAAATAAATTAATAAATGTATCTTTTTTCTCCTCCTAAAATACACAAAATGTGCAGAATTTATTATTCGCTGCTGTCTTAGAATCTGAACTTAGTTTTTAAATGGATTACGGATAGTTTTAAGAGGGTTCTTGATCTTCATTGGGGAACGATAAACTGACTAGCCTAGCTGGGCCAAGAGAGCCTACTGCTGATCATCATATTTGTATTTAATATTTTGATGTTTTTTTTTTTTTTGCATTTAGAAATAGTGACAGTGTGCAAATATTTTGCCATTCATGAAGGAGTAACTTATCATAACAAATACAAATGTTTTTTACCTAATATTTCGATGTAATAATTGACTAATATTAGAGGTTTGGCACGAAATATAGCTATTCAATATGCAATTTCATAAAATTAGACTCAGACAAAAAATATTTTTCTTGAATTTTATTTGTCATTTCTAAACACAATATTCATCTTCAATAATCATACACTTTATAAAAGTACATTCTAATTATGTAATATGACTAAATATATGACTGGATAACAATATTTAAAATCGTCTTTGGTTCTGTGCGTATACTCTAAAAATTAAAACAATTATAAACATATTTTGGGAATTTACAAATAGGAAAAAAAGTCCTGCTTGACTAAACCAAGTGAGATTATAACATGAAAACAGATAGCTATGTGTTTGAAGGAACTATGAATGAAATAACAGAAAAATCACTACCCTGTTAAAAGGAAAAAAACATCCAATTTAGGTTACTTTTCTGATTTTTTAAAGGAAATTATATATTTGGAACAAGTGAGTGTTCTGAGAAAAAAAAATCTGGTTGTCCTTTAACGGTTCCAACTCATAAATGACATTTTATCAGCCTTTGATTTGGTTGTTTTCATCCCAAAATCGTAATCATTATCATCATCCTTCTTGTATAAACTTTTGAGAGCTTTCTTGCTGTTGAGGTCTAGCTGGCCATCAAAATAAAATGAGTTGATGTGATTCAAAAGCCGGTCAACCTTTTCTGGAAAATCTTGTATTTTGTCTGCATTTGGACCAAGTCCGCTGCCGATGCCAAAGATCGGTTTCACGTCATTGTCAAAATCATCATCGTTTTTAGGCTTGTCATCATCAAATATAAAGAAGAAACCTTTCAACCTCTTCCACATGAAATCGACTATCTCGTAATCATTGGCCTGTTTGTCAACATCTACTTTGACGTCCTGGAAAGCGCTCAGAATGAGAGTAACGAAGATGTTCAACAAAATTATTGTGGTAGTGAGGCAGAATATGAAAAATGACAAGGGACCAAGTATCGGAGCTGCGAGGCAAATGGCATCAAAATCGAATCCACCACCATTCATTATGGCAAAGGTGGATTCAGCAGCAGTGACGAATGATGAGAACTCTCGAATCGTAAAGCCAAATACCAAGTAGAAAAATTGTACAAAAGCAAGATAAATAATTCCAAACACTACAAAGAATGATTTGAGATCTTTCGCACAAAGAGCAAGAGTACTGTACAAAATACCCATTCGTTTGTTGAAACGAAGAATTTTAATAAATTTTAATATAGCAATAAACATAAGGAAAGCCATTAAGAAACCAAACACTTCATCAACTGAAGCAACATACTGCATTTTGATGTATCCGTTACCATGTGTTTTCTCAAATGTGGATAATATCTTTCTGGTTACCAGCATTCTGTAGGAATAAAATACTATAGCACTGATAGAAAGACTGATAACTATTACTTCAGCCCAGTTCCAATAAGATTTGAAATAATCTCTGCCTTCCAGCCTAAACTTTTTGAATTCACGAACCAGAAAATATAAAGTATAAATGACGTACCCCAACTCACAAGCCAAAACAAAAGCACCGAACCCTTGATGGTATCTCATGAGTCTAATTACTTCAAGGCGATAAAATGGAACTACACCTCCTCCGGGCAAAAACTCGGCAACGATTGTCATTACGCCAAAAAGATTCACTTGAGCATTGTAGACCGAAAATTCAGCAAAAACCGCTCGAGTTTTCTCATCAATCCAGTCACTTTTCTCAAGGTGAAACATTTCCTCCTTGAGCTTTTCATGTGTCCCACGTAGAGGGAACACATATCCACCTCCTGAATAAACATCTCTAATGGCCCAGAACGGCAGCCCGTTCAGTTCCTTGGAAGTTCGATAGCGGTATTCATCATTCGTGTCATTTCGTGCCAGAACTTTCCAGCCAGGCTCATAACTTTGCTTGTCTTCATAAATGATATTTGAATGAGAGCGACATACCTCCGTGAGAGTTTTCACTCTTCTGTCCACATTACAAGATCCTGTAATCAAACAAGAAATATATATCAAAAATCAATAGTTATACATATCGCTCATATATGAAGGATACAGGTGAAAACTGCGTCAGTCAGCTTTTACAAGGAAACGAAATAATGATGCAGTCAAGTGGTTGCTGAAGTACACTTTTTAAAAAGTCACTAATGTTTTGACAAAACTCTGTAAGTCAGCTGAAATATTTTTTTGAAAATAGGTGGTACTGGGAGAAAAGCCCATCAGTCAAACATTCAAATGCGTTTTTCTCAAAATTAGCTTTTTTTTTGACTGACAGGGTTTTCCCCTGTACCCTTCATATATATATACATACCCTACTGAACAATATTATATACTCAAAAATTTGATTTAGTCTTAGCCATAGCTTAACTCAATTTAATTTTACTTGTTATAAAATAGATATGAATAATTGAAAAAATAATCCTAAATCAAGTAAAGCTCATAGATTAAAGGAGTAATTTAATTTCAAAAGTGTCTAACTTTAATATTTAGTGAATACATGAAAAATGGATAAAAGTAAAAACTTAACAGAAAAAATCTTGGATTACAGCAAAATATTGTTCAAATAAACTCGTTCAGAGCTGTATTTTATGTATCTTTACTTTTTTGCTTTATTTGACATTTAAGTATTTACTCATTATATAAAAATTAGAAAATTTTTAGAAAATGTTTCATGGAAAAATTAAACACCGATTTTATACTATATTACGACTCAGGGGCGCCGACTTGCAAAAATTATTGAGGGGGCTAGACGTCACCGGTGGTCCTGGGGTTATGAACTCCAACGGCGCTCCCCCCCCCCCAACTTTTCCCAAAAAAAAAGTTCAGATATTTTGAACCTTGAAAATGCCAATTTATATATTTTCTGGTGTATGTGATTTATACTAACAAACAATATGTGGCATGTCGTTTTCAAAGTCAATCTAAGAATTTGTATACAAATTTTCTGGTTAAATTAGATCATGTCACTTATCTTCAGTGTGGGACATTTTTGCAGTTCTATTTTGGGGGAAGTCGTGCAGTTCCGTGGCTAGGCATTGATATAAGGTGTAGGGCACTTGACTTGCATGGAAGGGCGCCTAAATACAGCCTAAATACCCAGCACCTAAATACCCAGTGCGCCTAAATACAAAAAAATATTGGGAGGGTGGGGGGCATGCCGCGGGTTTAACCCCGGGAAATTTTCTAAATTGGAGATGGAGAAAGTAAGTTTTACAGTTTTTTAAGCATTTTAGAGTAATATATTATCAACATTAGAACCCCGAAAACTCTACTCTCGCTAACTCGACACATGTTTTGGCTTTAAAAAACGAAAAACAAAAAAAAAAGAAACAAAAAAAAAAAAGGAAAAAGAAAACCCCACATGTACGGTGTTTTCGTAAAAAAATAGTTTAATTTATAGTATAATAATTTTGTTTTTAGACTATTACAGAATAGTGAATTTATATATATATGAAAAGATTGAAATTTTATTTAAATAAACTATCATTAAAAAAAATAAAGCATAAGATATTGCTGTCGCACTTTGATTAATAAGTGAAATAGCTATTTTAAACTTGCTTTGAATAAGGCTCAGAGTTCATTAAATAAAAATAATATCCCACAGTTAATTTGTTTAATAAAGTTAACATAGTATGTAAATAGCGGGTTTTTATAGAGTCTTATACCCTAAAAATATTTAAGTATTTGAAAATAACTAATGCAGTACTATAGTAATACGGTAATAAAATAATACTAATATTTCGAAATTTTGAATCTAACATTCTGTATGTAGTTAATTCTCTATTACAGAGATTTTTAAACTTGCTTTAAATACCAATATTAGGGCTGTCTTTAGAAAGGTGCGAATGTCGACCGCCTGACTAGATTACTGAATTTGAAGTCGTTGACGTCTGGTCGAATATCCAATTCATCAAAAATATCTCGGTGGTTATGAAAGTTGTTCAATCGCATCCCATTGTTGATCGGACAGACTATCCGCAGGTTCGCACACTGGGACAAATTTAAGCGCTCGCAGCACCGTAACTATCATTATTCACACCACTCGTTTTCAATTAACCTGCTTTAAACCATAAAAATTATTTGTTGTAACTCATTGCTGAATGTATTTTACAAGGTACTTCAAACAAGGAAAGATTACTATCTTCAAACAAGGAAAATAAAAAATACTGAGACAAATTTGTGAGTTTAGAAAGCATTAAATAACTAATAATTTTCTTAAATTATTGGGGGGGCTCTGCCCCCTCAAAAATTTTTTTGAGGGGGCTCGGGCCCCCTCAGGCCCCATGGAGTCGGCGCCACTGTTACGACTTGTTCTTTGAAATCCTTTTCTAAAAAGTTACAGTGGATATCTTTTTTTCATTTTATAAGCAGGTAGCATAGAAACAATGATTTTCTAAGGGATAAAAAAAGGTTTTAAAATTTAAAACTAAAAATATATAAATAAATTAATTGTTTCCTGTAAAAAATTTTAAAGCAATTTTATAAGTTAAATAAATTAAAATAATTATAACTGACCTTGAAATTGATTTTGAAAACAACTCAAATTTAAAATTGATGGCTTAATGACGTTATGAGGAAAAAAAATCAATGAGAGCTAAAAGAGGGGGGGGGGGGGGAGATTTCTTAAAAATTTAAGGAGTTTTTGGACTCAAATGAGACTGAAAAAAAACAATAATAAAGAGATTAAATCAGATATACAAAAATTAAATGCAGTGGTTCTTTACACATAAATCTGTAAATAAGGATGTAATAAAGTATTTTGCTCCAATTGAATAACTTCCGGAACATAGTAGAATTGACAGACCATAAAATGAAACATTTTATAACTTTTAAAGCTAGAACAATTGAAAGAATGATAAAAATATTGAAATAAGATTTCTAGAAATGAAAAACACATCAATATTTTTAAAGATATATTAAATATAAAGATTAAAATGTAAATGCCAGATTGTTAGCTTTTTTCACTTGTAATTGATACAATGAAACTTCTATATGAGCAACCACCTCCATTAACGACCAGCTTTCTAAGGGACTGATTTTCCTTCCTATCTATTCAACCTTAAAAATCCTCTGAGAGAGACAAGCGAAACTGCTAATAACGATAAGAATGGAAAACTCAACACTAAAATATGAAGAAATTTTTTGCTAAGAGAAAACCAAGAAAGAGATAGAGAAAGAAAAGCAATAAAACGTTTTAGTCTGGACACACATCTGTCTTCTTTTGCTTACGAATGCGGAAACAAATCAGAATAAGGGTGTAAAATCTAGATTTCAAAGCGTTTCAAATGGATTCCCTTCGTGAACTTCTGTTCAGAGACTCAAGAATGTTACAAAAAGGGGGATGTAAGTTTATCGTCCCCGTGGGAAGCTAAGGTGACACTTGTATATCTTGCGGCAGGTCAGCCGAATTTTCTGTTATTGTTGGAGGTTGATAAGGACAAGTAATTATTGAAAAAGTTTTTCTCGGAATTTAGCTGTTATTTACGAATGGAACAGGGGGGGTCCTAGGTCATTTTGTGGTCAGAATCCATCTTTGGCTCATTTGAATGGATGATAAATAGACAAGCTCATGTTGTACTCAGATTGCACTAATGATAATGACATCAATAATTAATTTTGCTGGCTAAAATCTGAACTACAAATAAAAGTTGGCTCAGAAAACACAAAGAATCTGAAGTAGACAAATTTCTTCTCACATTTTAAAGCGAACCAGTTTCTAACTGGAAAAATAAAGTAAGAAACATAATTTAGAGAAGAAAAAATTTAGTTTCCTCATTTAAATATATCCTTATAATATTGTTTTTTATGTACTGTAAGCAGAACGTAAATGATTTCTGTTGGTACAATTATCAAAAACAACCTCTAAGAGTGACCAGTCTTCATTATCGACCAATTTTTTCAAGAACAGAGAATGGCTGCTCAAGAGAAGTTTCACTGTATCTGAAATTGCTGTCTACAAAACCAAAAGTTAAGACAATCTTTTAACCTTTGCAGGTGTGGAAAAGTGGTGATAAACACTAGAGACAAAGTCAATAATAAAGAAGAGAAATTGTCCTGAATAAGATTAATGTAGATCTAGTGACATTAAGTCAAACAATGATTTAAACCACAAGTGTAACAATATTTGAAGAAAGTAATAACTTACGCTCTTTTATTCGAACTTGTCTGAGCATCCCATACCCCATTATTCTGTTCACACGATCACTTAAGAAACCTCGGAGGCCAAAAGGCTGATCGCCATTGTACCATTTACCAACAATTAATTCTGGTATGAGAACTTCTCGAGTCCATTTGTAAAAATCAGCAGTGGAGGTTATCTAAATCAAAATGAATCAATTCATGAAACACACTTTTTTAAAAACAAGCACTGAACAATTAGATATTTAAAGAGTAAAGCGGAGACTCCACATTAGCAGAGAATCGACAGAAATGGAAAATCTTATTCAAATTCGGATCTTGCCGTTTTTGTGAGGCGTAAACGCGGCATAAATCAAGACCTGAAAAAAGTAAAACTTTTTCTGTTTCTGACTTTTTCTAGTTTTTTGTTATCCAACAACCAATATCAGTTCACTGTCAAATGTAAACTTTTTTAGCGATGGCGTCCGTCATTGTTATTTGGTACAAATGAAAGGACATTTGTTAAATGTTCATCAGAAAAATAAGAATATACCCATTATTGAATGACAAAAAAATCAAATAGTTGAATGGGCAGCAATCTGTGAAATGCTTAAAATAAGCTTTAAGTTGAGGCTTCTAAAGTTCACTATCTGTAATACATAATCATAAAAACAATTTGCATGTAGACTAAATTTCTAAAATGTAATTAAGAGTCCTGAATTTTTATGGGAACGTGGTTTCTTGGCGAGATTTGAAATTACAAATGTTCTTTAATTTAGTTAGAGAATTGATTTACACTTCAATGGAACTTATTATTTATTGCATAGTTTGGCTAAATTGTTGATCGCTTGACAAAAGTAGAAAGATGTTTAAACTAGTTCATGGATTGTTTTACATTTTTAATGGATCTTTCAGTAATTATTTACTGCATGTTTTGGCTGCATTATGGATTGCTTGGCAAGATACAAATTGGTAATTTTGTTTTATATTGTCTTGATGGAATGTTTTAGGTTTTAATAAAACTTTTAAATATTATGTACATTATATTTAGACTGACGTAATGGCTTGGCGAGATTAGAAATAAATGTATTGAGTGGATTATTTTACATTTTAATCTATTTTTAATGTTATTTAATGGCTGTGTGTGTGTTTTTATTTATTTTTATTTTTTATTTATTTATTTTTTTTTTATTGTCATGTTTCGAATTTTATTTAAACTCCTAGTGGCTTGATGGTCTAATTTATTTGGCAGAATTAGTATACATTAATGGAACTTTTGAAATGGCTGAGACGCCATGATTTTTGAAAGCTCGCCGCAGCCACATCAACATAACTTTGCCATATTCATTGTAAGACATTAAAAGCATAATTGGAATGTAATGGCAATGTTCTCTCGGCATGTATTCAAAAATATTGGCCAGAGTCATTACAAACTGTTCATTAAAAGGTCAACATTTTGTCAAATAAATAAACTCAACCATCAAAAGAATTAAAACTTTGGTGGAATCACCATAATGTGGAGAATTTTCCTACACTAAATGCTGAAAGATTTTTTTTTTTTTTTGCACTATCAATGCAAACAAAGCATTTTTGTGCAGCAAAATAAGATTTTTTTGAAAATTTTTAGAGAAATTACTACTTTCAAAATCTAAAAAATGAAAAATATGGTTTTATTTAATGCTAAACCAAATTTAATAAAAAATACTGAATGGATATTCATCGCCAATTCTGCATGTTCCCGCTAAAAATTGGTTAAAATTGAAAATAAAAAACTGCCAAGTTAATAGAATTGACTTCCATAAAAAGTTTCATACTTTTGTAAAATAACCCACCAACTAAATTAAACAATAAAAGCTTTGATCAGTTAATGGTATAGCCCAACCTCATTATTTCAAAATGATGCCGCATAATATGTGTAGGTTTCTGTGTCGTTTTAACTTTGCACATTCATTTATATTGTTTACTCATTGAACATCAAACATCCAATGAGAATGTAAAAATTATTCCATTAGATGGCGCTTTCTTTTTGTTGTAAAATATATTACGCTGAAGTGGAGTTCACGTTTTTCCAAAACTGAAAACGAGCCATTTTACGTTCCTGCCTTATTTTTCTGTTTCACGGCAATGTAGAGCCTCGCCTTAAGGAGCAAAAAATTTACTTTTGGAAAAAAATTAAAAATCACTAAACTAAGAAATGGCAAAATAAAAATATATTTTTGGGATAACAAGGAAACTTTTTACAAATTATTATAGTTATGAGCTTTAGATAAATTGGTTTCTTGTTATTCCAAAACACATGCCTGAAAACATTCACTATTTGTATATTTATTGCTTTTTTCATTTTATTATTCATTATTTAAGTAGAGTCACAAGAGATGATTTTTTAAAAGCCAATTTCAATTGCAAAAAAAAAAAAAAAAGAAGAGAAATGATATGTTTTTTTCAAACATCTAACTAATAAGTAAGTAAGAAAACCGTAAACTAATATGTTAAATAAACACCTTTGTGTATAAAAAGTAAAACAAGAAATAACAACATCAAATAGCACAAATTGCAGATTACTGCTTTTGTTTGATGTCTTTTCATCCATAAGCTCACTTTTGGTGCATTGAAAAAATGCGTTCCTTGTAACGCTTAAACATGTGTCTGCAGCAGTCTGCAATTTGTACTATTTGGCGTTGTCATTTCTTATTGCATCATAACTCAGGAAATTATCTCTATTCTTGTTTTTATTGCTGTTAATGATACAAAATTACTTTTATATCCTCATACCATCCATGAAATTTTCGTACAAAAAGCATAAAAGCATAATTGAACAAAATCATTTAGTCCAATACTTGATTTCAACATAAAAAAGCAGTAATATGTGAAACATTTAGAGTTATTTGGTATTTTTTTTTTGCATTTGGGATATTTCCCTAAAAACATGTTCCTTATTAAACATATTTAAGAACACCTACACTAAGATTGAAAATGTAGTTAAATAACTAAATTGAAGAAATACTTACACCCATGAAATCTATGTTTGAATCTCCTTCTCGAATAAAAGTATCCTTCAAATTTTGTCTTAAATAATAGGCACTGGGATCTCTATTTCCGTAACTCAAAATAGTTAAAATCCAGATAAAGAAGGCATAAGAAATTATTTCTTTCAAAATTGCAGTCATTTGTAACTCTTTTATCCTTTCCAGCTTTGCTCTTTCCATTTTGGCCATATCTGCTGGTTTGTATAGCAGTTTGCGCTTATCTTCTTTTGTTTCTGATTCTGTTGAAATGTACAAGAGAAATTATTACAAAAATGTCTTCTGTGTACTAAACATTTATAATTCAACAATGAACTTTCTGTACCATTATACACAGATAAAATCAGCAATAGGCATTTTCACATGACACAGTTTTCACAGGCACAAGTAAGGACCTGACTTCAGTAAGGCCCTCAAAATAGACTCTCAAAGTAAAATTTTATTTCTTGAAGGAAAAAAAAAATCTAAAATATTTTATTTTGAAAGAAAAAAGCCCTAGATTTTAAAAATCAAAATTTGAATAATATATTTAAAAAAAATTATGGTGGTTTATTCATTTGCTCCAGAGGATTAAATTTATCAGCAATAACTTTTTAATTATTTTAATGCATTTTATTTCTGCCATTCAAATTTACACAAGCTTTAAATTCTAGGTGATTTTAGAATTGTAACAGAATATCACACTGAATCCTCAATTAGTTTGTAGTAGAAAACTGTAAAAAAAAAAAGATAAGAATTACAAAATCATATCGATTAAGGCTGAGTTAGCTGAGTCTCAAACGCTCTCTATCGAAGCTGATGTACACTACTGGCCATTAAAATTGCTACACCAAGAAGGCGGCATGGTGCAGACATGAAATTTAAACGACAAGAAGAAGATGATGTGATATGCAAATGGTTAGCTTTTCAGCGCATTCAGACAAGGCAGGCGCCCCCAGCGACACCTACAATGTGTTTAAATGAGGAAACTGTACAATCAATTTCGCACATGCAAATTCAATTTGAACGTTGTTATATGTGGTGGAAAATTGTTGTGATGCCTCGTGTAAGAAGAAATGCATACCAGCACCTTTCTGCCTTTGATAGAGGTCAAATTGTACCCTAACGGGATTGCGGTTTATCGTATCGCAGTTTTGCTGATTGCGTCGGTCGAGATCCAATTGCGGTTAGCAGAATATGGATTCGATGGGTTCAGGATGGTAATACAGATTGCCGTGCTGGTTTTCAACGGCCAGTAATCACTAACAGCTGAGAAGACAGGCATGTTATCCGCATGGCCTTAATGGATTGTACAGTCACGTCACGAGTCCTGAGTCAAGAAATGGGGTCATTTGCAAGACAACAAGTGTCTGCACGAACAGTTCGGCGACGTTTACAGCAGCATGGACTGTCAGCTTGGGATGGGATGTACAGCCCTGGGATGTAATGGATTGTACAGCCACCTCACGAGTCCTGAGTCAAGAAATGGGGTCATTTGCAAGACAACAAGTGTCTGCACGAACAGTTCGGCGATGTTTACAGCAGCATGGACTGTCAGCTTGGGATGGGATGTACAGCCCTGGGATGTAATGGATTGTACAGCCACCTCACGAGTCCTGAGTCAAGAAATGGGGTCATTTGCAAGACAACAAGTGTCTGCACGAACAGTTCGGCGACGTTTACAGCAGCATGGACTGTCAGCTTGGAGACCATGGCTGCGGCTACCACTGACGCTGCATCACAGACAGGAGCGCATTCAATGGTGTCATCAGCGACGAACCTAGGCGTATCAATGGCGAAGCGTCATTTTTTCTGATGAATCCAGGTTCTGCTTACAACATCACGATAGTCACATCCGGGTTTGGTGGCATCGTGGTGAACGCACACAGGCAGCATGCATTCGCCATCGTCATACTGGCCCATCCCCTGGCGTGATGGTATGAGGCGCCATTAGATACACATCTCGGTCACCTCTTGTTCGCATTGACGGCACTATGAACAGTCGGCGTTACATTTCTGATGTGTTACGACCCGTGGCAGTACCCTTTATTCGAGCCCTGCAGAACTCTACGCTTCAGCAGGATAATGCACGACCGCATGTGACTGCTATTGTGCAGACTTTTCTTGATACGGAAAATGTTCCTCTGATGCCCTGACCAGCATGTTCTCCAGATCTCTCACCAAAAGAAAATGTCTGGTCAATGGTTGCTGAACAACTGGCTCCTAAGCAAACGCCAGTAACTACGGTTGATGAACTGTGGTATCATGTTGAAGCTACATAGGTGTCTGTACCTGTACATGCCATCCAATCTCTGTATGACTCAATACCCAGGCGTATAAGCGTTGTTATTGCTGCCAAAGGTGGTAGTTCTAGGTACTAATTTCTCAGGATCTATTCCCCCAAATTTCTTGAAAATTTAATCATTTGTTATTTCTAACATAATATATTTGTCCAATAAATATCATTTTGTTATCTGAATTTCTTCCTGGTGTAGCAATTTTAATGGCCGATAGTGTAAATTAATAATTCTTTAAAGATGTCATGATTAATTTATAAAATTTTCAGAATTCATATTCACTATCCTAGTACATACAGTTAACTCTCGATAATTTGAAGTCCCAAGAGACCGGCTAAAACCTTCAAGTAATCGGTAGTTCGAGTTATTGGAAGTTCCTTTCTCAGCTTTCTCAAGAATAATTTATAGTTTACTAGTGGTACCCGCATGGCTTTGCCCGTAATAGAAAATTAAAAGGTCTTTTGGTTCGCCTGTACATTTACAAATAATGTATGGTGAATTTTCTCGCCAATTGGCTTGTGCCCATGTTACGGTTCCACACTATGATAATTTCGTAATTTACTCGTCCATCTTATGATAATTTTGTTCTTAAAATTGGAATAGAAAAAGAACTACGTCGAATTTTTAAAAAATCGCTTTGAGGTGCACACCCCCATGCTGCAAACTAACTTTGTGCCAAATTTATGAAAATCGGCCGAACGGTCTAGGCGCTATGCGGGTCACAGAGATCCTGACAGATAGAGATCCGGACAGAGAGACTTTCAGCTTTATTATTAGTAAAGATTTCTCAGGAATAGTGCATAACAGATAGATTTTTATACATTAGATAAAATTAAGTACTAGTTAATACATAGAGAACATATTTTAATAAGGTACTTTGAAGCAGGAAATTTTTTTTTGACTGCGAACAATTTTTTAAAAATCACTCAAGTTTGTAAACTCAATTTGACATATCCACATTTTCAGAATTCTCCAGGTACTTAAGCAAAATATTCCCCCCAGAAAAAGATTTCAAAATGATCCCATTCGTAGGTCACTTTAGATTCGTTATCATTGCTGTTTATGAAATCAGAGCACGTAAATCAGTTTTAACTACTGTTTCTCTCATAGGCAGTTTCTGTCATCATATCAGGATAATTTTAGTTATCCAGAAAATAGAGGATACTATTTCCAATTTTTGACAAAATTTAAGTATCAAAGATTAGCCGGCAATGAAATTTTAGCTCAACAGCCAAGGCAAAAAACAGCACTATCGGCTACTTTCCACTCAATTTTGCAACACTGTGAGCATTAAGGAACACTATTATAACTAAGTCAAAGTAAAACAATGTGTTATTTTTTATCTTGCTTTTGCTGCATTTTTATGTATAAAATGAAAACGAAATGCATAAATACTTCCGACTTAAAAGGAGCACATTCGAGATATAGAGACACAATTGTATTAAAAACACTGAATTATTTTTGGGCCGAGTAAAAACTTTGAGATAAAGGAATATTAAAGTTTTAAGACTTCAAGTTATCAAGAATCGACTGTATTAGCATTTTGCTAGCACTTGTTTTAGCTAATTTTAGCTTTTTTGCCAAAGAGCTTTTGGATTTAGCTTAAACCCAGATTCATTTAAACCGCTGATTACGTAGTTAATGTGCAAACTAACAAAATTTCATGGCCACATCTAGTCCAGAAGAAAGATTTTTTTTCAGGGCTTTTAGTAGAAGAAGGCTTCGGACAAAACAATAAAAGTATCATAAGAATGATAAAAAAGTGAAACATGATACATTTGGCTAGGGTTTAAACACGAACAAGTTTAATAACTGTAGAACAAGATACTGTGAGATATAAGTAATTATTGAAATGATATTGAGTTGGTTCATTTATTTTTTCAAGTAAAATTATTTGTTTCCCCCGACCCCCCCCCCTTGCAGAACTGCATTCACATAACTGAAAACGTACATAGTGTTTATACTACATTGACATTGGTGCATTGCTATTACAAAAATCAAGACATTCTAACTATATTACTCAGCTTGTTTGTACTGTTTCCATTTTAGTAAATTAGAAAACCAAAAGTGTTTAACAATGCAATATCTTCTAGCAGAACCTTTTCGGACAACTATTGCATTCCAAACATAGATTCTAAGTGCTTACCTCTGTGCAGCCATTCTTCGTCAGGGGCAAGTTCTGGAGGTTCTTCATCATCTTCATCCTCATCTTCCGTATCAACACTTTTGAAAATAGCAGAAAAGAACATTGCCACTAGGAATACCTAAAAAGAGGGATTAGTGATAAGTCAAACATAAAGACTATTGCATTAGTAACAAGCAAGATCATGGCCAGATTAAGGCATTGTCACAAGCTCAGGGCCTGCAGCCTAAAGTTTTAAAAACTTGGAGCAGTGGCGTATATATGCTTTTATTTTGGAGGGGGCCCATATAACCAAGATTAGCTCCTCCAGGGTGGCGACAGGAACTGTGAAAAAAAGTTCCCTGACTTTTCCCTGATTTCCCTGATTAAGTTCACCAAATTTCCCTGATTTACGTTACCAATGATAATGGTTTGCTTTCTTTGCTCTACTTGAAATCCATTGTATGTTTGTATAAAATGCAGTATTTTAAACGTTTTAAGTTGTTTAAAGTTGTTGAACGAAAGATATATTTTAAAAAGATGCTACTTTTTTAACAAAATGGTTAAAAAAACATATCAAGTCAATTTTTTTGGGAAAAAAACCCCTACAAAACAGTACATTAAATTTTTCTACAATGGAAAGATTATAGAAAAATACTTTACTTCCAGAAACCACTTAGCATAAGAATTTTAAGAAACTATTAAAATTACTCTTAAAAACATGTGTATTTATGATAGAACTAAAAAGTAATTAAAATTATTTTGAACAAAGTTTTCAAACAGTATAATAATTTTAGCAAGAATAACAAGTAATAGTGAAAGAATAGAAGTAATGTAGTTATTCTTATACAACTAATTGACATATTTATTCAAAACAGATGAAACCATTTGACATCCATTTATAGGGAGCTTTTCTCTAATCAAGAACATAGGTTTTAATGAATGAATACAGCGCATTTTAACAATAAAAAAAAATAAAGATATTTACTTAAGTACACAAGTTAACTCGATTTCAAATGATTTCAGTATGTAACGAAAAAAAAAAACTTAGATTGCTTTTGTAACAAACAATTTTGAAATGCAAGGAAAAAAAGAAAAAAAAAACAATTAGTTAATTTTAAAATGTATAAAAGAAGAATACAACTTGTTATAAAATTAAAGAATCACTTAAGCCTGAAGAAAAGAAAACCTTTATAATCTGCGGTGACAGCAATAAGTATAACAGCAAAAAACAAAGTTTTTTTAATTGAAAGTTCAATTTTAGCAATTAAATCAAAAACGCGAAGAGGTAATAACTTTTAAGCTTTTATAGTATTAATACAAAAACCAAAGATTTCATCCTGAAATCGTGATTACAGTACGCTAATTACTTCGAGACAATAGAATAAAGGCAAAGGAGCTAAGGCATTAATGAAGGCTTCCTCTTTGCCTGTATGGTTGTTTATTTTACGTAGCATTGAAAGAATAAAAGGAAATTTCAAGCTAGGTAAAATAAATAACCTAACAAACACAGAAGCAATCTTAGGAAGTTCATCCTGTGGTTAATAAGTAAGATTCAATACTTTGACGTTGAGGAAAAAAGATGCACAAATATGCGGCAGTGTATAATCGCACCTCATTAATTTTACTTTTTTTTAAAAACAGATAATTGGTGGAAAATGCATAGGGAATTAAAGTACTTTTGTAAAACAAAAAAAAAAAATTCTTCATAAAATCAATTTTCCCTGATGTTTTGTTATTTTTTCAAAATTCCCTGATATTTCCCTGACTTTTCCCTGATTAATAAAGTTCCCTGACTTTTCCCTGATCTCCCTGATTTCCATGATCTGTCGCCACCCTGTCCTCCCACCCATACATTTTTTTTTTTTTTGGTTTTGTAATTTCAATTTTTTGATAGAGGGGGGGGGGGGGATCAACAGTGCTCTGATCTTCTCATTTTTTTCGAGGTGAGGAAAGGACTTCAAGCTGTCTGCCGCAACCAAACAAATAGATTTGGGAGGGCACTCTTAAAATATTCTCGCTTCTGGTGGGTGGGGGGATCCGGGGGTTTCCTCCGGAAATCTTTTGGAATTGCAGTCCTATGAACGCAGTTTTAGACAGTCTCTGGTGATGCTACGGGAGGAAAAATTCGGAAGGCCTTCTGCGGAAATTTTTAGAAATGGAAATCTTAAAAGCACCATTATAGGCTATATTTGTCGACGTTAGTGTAATCAAAGGAATGAGATTTTAAGTTGCCCAAGATGGCTTTTTTTAAAAAAAATGGAGCGAAATCCATCACCCCTCCGCCCAATTTTTCAAAATTGAAGTTTTAAAAACGCAGTTTTAGACTAACTTCGATGATTCGATGATGTTACGGGCAGGGCAGTTCTGAGGCTCTCCCCAAAACTATTTATAAATTTAAGTCCTAAAAAACGAAGTTTTAAAGAGCTATTCAGTTGTATTAGGAGGACGGATTTAAACGCTCTCCACCTTAAACTTTTCGAAAATGTAGTTTTTGATTTTTCATATTTCATACGGGAGTAGTGGGACCCTCGTCCGAAACTTTTTCGTAATTGAAGTCTTAAAAGTGCGACTCTGGACCATATTTGGTAACGTTATGAGTTCGGCCTTTTTTCAAAATTGAAGCTCCACAAAAGCAATCTTAAACTATTTTCGATGCTTTCAGAAGGCAAGGCGTTTGGTAATTGTTCCCTGGCCTTTTTTCGACATTGAAGCCCTAAAAACGAGGTTTGAGAAGCTCTTTAATGGTTTTAGTGGGTGGAGGGGGATTGCGAAGTGTAGCATTTTGAAGATTTTCTAATTTTTAGACCAATAGGAAAAAAGGGGAAAAAATGGGACGGGGGGGGGATGTGTGTGAAAGAAATAGGGGTAGTTGGACGCAATTACCTGATCAAAAGTCAGTAACTTTGAAGTTCTTTTTTTTTTTTTAGCAATCACAATTACTTATTGTTCTCACTTGACTGTTTTTGGTGTGCTATCATTTTATTTTCCCAGTGCCACCCTCCGCACCATCACGGTCGACCGGCTCCTCACGATGCTGCTCCTATAGCGAAAGCCGTTTACAGGTTGCGTCCATGTCCTACACACACGCGCATACATACACAACTACACACACAAACGCACACACACACACACATACACACACACACACAAACACATACACACACATATATACAGACACCTACACATACATACACGCATACATACAGACACCTACACATACACACACACCACCACATACACACACGCATACATACAGACACCTACACATACACACAACTACCCACACACAGACACAAACACACATGCCTACACACACATACACATACCGCCTACACACAAACACACATACGCCCCACACACAAACACACCCACCTACATACACACACTCGTGATTGCGAAAAACATAATTTGAATTCAAGATGTCAAAATTCAAATTAATTTTTCTTTTTTTTTTTTAAGGTTATTTTCAAAATCAATTCAGATTTTTTCCCCAACATTAGGCAATTTTTGGAAAGGAGGAGTTCAAGAATCCTCCCCTGAAAGGTAAAACGCAATTTCAGGTCATCTTTGGAGATGTTTAGACGCAAGGAACGGTTTTAGGAATCTTCCTCCGAAACTTTTCAAAGTTGAAATCTTAAAGACACAATTTCAGACTACTTTTGGTAGTAACCTTAATGAAAGCGTGTTAGTTCGGGGACCCTCCTCCAGAAATGTTTTGAAACTGATGTCCAAAAAAGGCCTAAACAAATGCGTTTTTAGGACATCAATTTCCATTGTTACTAAAACCAAACAACTAAAACTTATTTTAAATTTCTTGCAGGGGACGAGAGTTAACGAGAGAAACATTTTGAAGACCCTTCTTTTCAAACTGACTTTTTCTTAAATAACTTCACTACCCCAAGCCATGTTCCTTTCTTGAGTAAGGAGTACGGATCCCCTGACCCCTTCTGAACACCACTGCCAATTACCTAGTGCCATCTAACGCAGGGTTCCCAAACTTTAACGATTCACAGCACTCTTTGAAGAATTAGAATTTTTTCTCACGCCATCCTAATCTAGTTTTATATACATATTATTGTTACCATAGGCACTTCGCGGCACCCCTCACCTCTTCCTGCGGCACCTAGTTCGGAAATCTCTGATCTAACGTATAGTAATTATTATTATCACTACATATTTATTTATTTATTCATTATTATTATTATATTTTTAATTTATTTATTTATTTATTTTTTTGTAGCTAAAAGTTTGGAAATTATTTGTGAGCAACTAAAACCAAAAATAACTACCTTCATTTTTGGATTTTTTTTCTCAGATTTTGGAGGAGGCCCGGGCTCCCTCAGCCCCTCCCTTATATACGCCCTTGACTTGGAGTAACTTCAATAAAAATTTCTCAAAAATTTAATTTCTTTCACACATCCCAAAGCTTCTCCAGTTCTATTGTTACCATATCTTAGCAACCACACAGAATTTGACGACATCTTATGTTATAAGGTATACTATCATATAGAGTAGCACCCATTAAATACCAGTAACCAAAGTCGAAGGGACAAAGTAAAAACTTCATTTTCGGTTTAATTTTTTTTATAAAAGTTAGAACAATATGCTTTTGAACATTGTTTCATTTACAAACATGTTTCAAATACAAATGCAGACTTGCCACTCTTACAAAACAGGAAAGCAACAAGAAATAAAATGAAAAAGCAGGAGCAATTTTCATACCTGGAACCAGACAAATGATAGTACAAATTTACAGTTTTAATGTTCTTAGGCTTTGAGTATAGAAAAACAAATCCACAAAATATAACATTATATTTTTAAGCTAACAATTTTTAAAAAATATTTTAAGAATTAAAAATAAATACTGATTGATGCCATTTTTTTCACGATTATTCATCGCATTATTTCTTCGGTTTAATAACCAACTGTAGAGGAAAACTTTAAATGCCATTCAAATAAAGAAATTTGGTCAAATGTAATTAGTATTTATACATAGTCAGGGGAAACACAATTTCTAAAAGAAAAATACAAGTTGTAAAATAGCAGCTAGCAACAACCTCTTGAAAACAAAACTGACATAAATTTTAATACTGGTTTAAAGTTGCTAGAGTACTACATACGCATTTTTCAAACATATATTAATTGTTAGGGATTTCAAGATGTTAGTCAGTAAGTTAGTCAACTTAGTCAAATTTCTAAAGATTAATTTTAAAATTTTAATGGTAATTTTTTTCTTTAGAAATCTTTAATTAGCAAACAAAGTACTCTCATATATGTAATAGCCAATGATTGAGTAACCCGTCAGTTTCAACAATGAAGCTCGTGCCACGGCATGATAATTTGATAATATGTTTTGGTAATGTTTAACATGCAGGGAAAGGCTTTATTGTGACAAGGCTGAACTCGATCCGGTAACTTCACAGTTTCATTGGTAAGACTGTGTCATTTCAGGGGAATAAAGAAACGAAAAAATGGTCAACAATGAACGTTACCTACTGGATGTTAGGGTTAATCCACTAGAGTTGGGGTTACGATTTCAAGTATCAAAATATCACCAAATAGGCAATGGCTTCGTTCAAATATAGAAGCAATTTTCACCCGTCATACCTTGATGGTCGATTTTCTGATATTTCAATAAAATATGCAGGGTAAACACAAATTAATATTTTAAATATCCAGTTTCCAGCACAAACTTAATGGACTGTTAATCGGACACTCAATAACTATGAAAGACATTTAATTTTCATTCTACAATCGGCATTTCTTGCGGCAGAAAGAGATTCCAAATCTCAATGTGGCGACATGCCCTGCATATTGTCCAAATTTTTAGGTGTACAAAAATTAGACTCCTTTTCTTTCCTCAACAATCATTAGTTTTCAAAATTTTCACTACCACAATAAATGTAAAACTAAAAACCTTTTGACTGTACTCTTGACAGCCAAAGTGCAGCAATTTTTTATGCCTCAAAAATCAGGAGAAATATCTCTGGTGGCATGAGGCGAGAGATTGAAGATTACAGCAAGAAAGTTGGCATGTCTGCAGAGGAATTATTTATATAAGAGCTACTAAGATTGTTAGAGCATTAAATTCAGTATTTTACCTTAATTGGTTGAGTAACTAGAATAGAGCTAAAGAATGAGACCAGGAGGGATGTAATCCATTTCTTCGTTTTTTCATCTCCAAACTGCACACCATAGGCCCACAGGAAGAAGCAAGATACAACAATACTTGAAACTGCCAATAACCATGCAATGATGCGACACCACCATGGAAACAAGAACTTCTTCTTCTTCTTTTGCTTGACAAAGCGATTCTCCCGACGTGATTCATCATCTTGAGAAATGTCATCCAATATTAGTGTTGTACCGGATGCAGCAGAACCAGGGCGTGAAAATGTAGATAGTTTTTTCTTTGACGCTTCTGTATAGAAATTAAAAAGTAGATTCTATTAATTGGTATATATAAAATGGACGGTCTTATGCCGGAGTGAATTATCATCCATAATATATTTTTTGATGAGACAAAGTTTGATCAAAAAAGACACATAAAACATATTTGTATTTTATAAACTAGGAAAGCAGTACTAGGTAATACTGCCATGCTAGGCACAAAAGTCGTATCTGCACTTTTTATCAAAACTGAGTTAGAATCACCAGTATGTTCTTTGTCACATACTTCACCTAAATACAATGTTTTGTAGTCATATGCCAATGGGAAATATTTTTAAAAAAATTCTAAAAAAATTCCATCTGAATCAAATACACGAAGCCGCACAACTTTAAACGTCAATTTCTCATTTTGAACTCAGCTGCAGCTACAACTTTTGCGCTTAGCACGGCAGAATACTTGACATGTTTATATGTAATTAATTTGAGACAGAAAGCAATATCTGCAACATGTTAAAGTAGTTAAAGTTAGTTTGCTCTGGCATAAGAATATCCAAATGCAAGTTTGTAAGTAGAAAAATAGGAAGTTCTATTAGATGTTCTGAATAACTATTGCTGTTATATAATAAAATACCTTTGCAAAGCTCAGCAACATACTTTTGTTTGCTCTTTTTACATCCAGATAATATTAGGTATATGTAACTGAACTATTTCATGTTCTTGTTATTTCATTAATTTGTTATAACAGCTTTTGGAAATAATCTTACAACTAGTTGCATCAAACAAAAACTATGCAACAAACAATAAAATGGATTTTACAGATGTTAATTGAGTAAAAATTATTTAATTAGTCATTACTTGATAAGTTTTGTTTTTGAAGACAACAATTCTAATATGAAAGTCAATGCAACTAAACTGAGAAAAAAAAGTAAATTTAATTCAGTTAAGTGTCCATAGTATATTTATGGAAATTATCCACAAAATATTATGAACATTTATTATTACATAAAATGATTTGTTTGCAACAAAGGTTTTTTTAATCTTTACGTACTAAAAGAATTTCTAGTCCATGAGTTTTTTAATTTTGTAAATGAATTTGAAGCTAGCAAGACTTTCAAGTCAAGCTCTACATGCTTCATTCAATTGTATGAAGGCAGCACAGACACATTTCAATTTGGAAGCTGGCTGTAAATGAAGAAAATATACGATGCAAAGCCAAGACAAACAGAAACTTTTTTGAAAATCCATAAATAAAAAGTTAAGAAAACAATTTATTCAACATAAGTAATTACGCACAAAAAAAAAAAAAATCCATTGCTCTGAGCTTCCTGGAACCTTTGAAATTTTCCTGAATTATATTGATCAATTAAAGGACTTAAGTAATATTCCGCAACTTACGCTGCTTTTTGATAGCTTCAGTAACATGTGATGGTCTCAATGTACGTAGGCGGGTTTTTCTGAAGAGAGTGATCATCAAGAAAGTAGGTGGAAATACTATAAAGTTAGCCATCACTCCAACACCAATCTAAAATCAGAAATAAAAAAACATTGCAATTTGCATTATCCATTCTTGCGCAAAAAGAAAGTGATATAAAAGTGAAAATATTGTTCACACAAAAAAACAATCTTTTTTCTTCTTTTCTTTTTCTTTTTTTTTTTTTTTTGACATTGGGCAAAAATGTACTACATTTAGTATGAGAAGTACTTGCCTGTTCAGGGCTTAGAGACAATGGACCAAGGCTAAACGCTGATCCTGATGGTTTGGATGGTACCCTACCATACCACATAGCATTCACTAGCATGGACAAAAACAACATTGCAAAACAACAAGTTACTCTTTGGGCCCTCGTGAATCGACTCTTGGGAGGGCGCATAAATATCGAAAACCAGAGGTGACCATCGGATAGATTTTTCTGTGTCTTTTGTTGGAATAAATGATTAAATTCAGTGGCTTCTCCTTTCCCAGCAACTGGAAGCAACCTATCAATCTAAAACAGAAAAAGAAAATGTAATCACTGAAATTTTTAATGGTAAATTCAATTTTTTTCTCAACTGAAATATTGGATACCCTTTGTCAATTGCAATCAATATAATACTGACAAGAGAACATTAACCTTTATAATGGAAACTTTTAAGCTTGAATCGTATGGAAATGGTATATACTAATGAAACAAAACCCCTGAAATATCTTTTTATTTAGCAGTGGGTATTAATACTCAGGGCTGAAATTTCCAAATCTTTCATGGATTAAGGGGGGAGGGGGAGAAAAGGCTTTCAGCCACAGGCGGATTTACGAGGGTGCCAGGGGGTGCGCCGCACCCCCAAAATTTTTGGTTAGGTTTTGAAAAAAATTAGTTTATTATATTTCACTCAGAAACGCAGTTGGGGAGGAGGGGGGGGATTCATAGCTGTTATACTAGTAAATTTACTTGAATCCAGTGTATCACCACACATCGCTAGTGCAAGAAAAACATAACTGAGGTCATATTAAGAATTGAAGTAATTTTATCCATTTGGGAAAAAACTAATAAATTTCATGCAAATAAAGAAACTTCTCAAACAATTTATTGTTCAGTTTTGTGTTATCGTATAGAATAATTGCATGTTCTGTAATTTGGTATTTATTCGTATATCAATACCAATTCTTCTATTTTAAAACAACAATGGCTAAAAAAGTCCCAAAAAAAAAAAAAAAAACATGGCTGTTGCAAGAAACTTTAGCAATAAAATCTACACCGAAATCAACCGAAAACCAAAATTTTTAAGGTAAATTTTCAAAAAATTTTGAAGGAGGACTCCCGGACATTTTGCTGCAGTGGTGCATCCAGGGGGGAGGGGGGCAGAAGACTGGTGACCCTCCCCACAAAATGCTGAGTAGATGTTTTTCAAAAAATATTCTTTATTATTGAAGAGAAGAAATGATCTCATTTTAGGAAAACGCAGTTATTTTATGAAAAAAAAGAATGTTGGGGAAAAAATCTTAATTTCTCTTTCAAAAAGAAATATTGACATTTAAATTTTTCAACAGCTTCAGATAATTGGCGGCGAATTGTGTGCCTCCTCCCCCCTCCTCGCACAATCCTCTTTCTTTCATATCTCCCCCCCTCCCCCCTTTTTTTTCATTTTTTTCTATTTCGTTTTCATTTTTTCTATTAGTCCTCAAAACTTTTCTTCTCCAGCCAAAGTTATTACAGAGTACCTCAAATTTCGTTTATTGGGTTTTACTTTTGCAAAATTTCCAAGGAAGATCTTCTAATCACCTAAACACATCGAAAATACAATAAAATTGCCTTTTTGGAGTTTCAGTTTTGAAAAACTGCAGTGTCCCTAACGTTACCAAATATGGTCTTACACTCATGTGTTTAAGACTTTAATTTTGGAAAATATTCGAACAAGGGCCTCCGACCCCCTTTTTCTAATATCATCAAAGAGTGTTAATATTTTGAGTTTGAAAACTACTGTTTCGAAATATTTAAGTGGGAGAATCCTTTTTTTTAAATACGATGGAGTATTGCTGAAGAACTTCATTTTTAGGACTTCAATTTCGAAAATTTTCCACAGGAGAGCTCCAGAACACCCCGTCCGGTAACAGCATCAAAAATTGTCCTTCGTAGTATTTTTAGAACTTCAATTATGAAAAATTAAAGAGGTAACGTGGGGGAGGGGAGGGGTACGTATTTCTATCTGCTTTTCAAAAAATCGATTGGAGACAGTCTATGAATCTCATTCCTAACCCAAACTATAAATATGGACTATAATCACATTTATAAGACTAAAATTTCTAAAAATAACCTTGGAGCCACACGTACCTTTCTTGCCCTTAAAATATCAGCAAGAACTGTAAAACTGCGTTTTCAAAAGTACTATTTCAATTTTTTTCTGGGGCGTGAATCCCATTGCAAACCAGTAGCTGGATTCACCCATTGCTTCTAATATCGACTTTCGTTTGAGACTTTTTCTGCAGTTTGAAATGTTAATAATTGCCCATCCCCTAATCTTACTAAATATGGTTTACATCGAATTTTTTAGACTTAAAAGTGTGTCCCGCCCTAAAATTATTTTCTGATTTCGCCACTGCCTTGTTATTCCGGGAATACCCCCCCTCCCCAGATCCCTGTTATTTTTGCACCCCCAAATATTTCGGCCTAAATCCGCCTATGCTTTCAGCGTCAAAAAAATCACCTTTTTTACGAATTTGTTTTTAGAAAATGGTCTGAATAAATTTATTAAAACCTTTTGTGCATTATTATGCATAATTTTAAGAACATTCTATGAATTTTTGATCAACAAATATTAACAGACAGGGCGGTGATGGAGCTTTTCCCAGAGCACCTTTGGAGAAAGATGATTTGTGGTGTTCACTGTATCTCAGCTGACATTTATCTGAAATCAAATTCTATTTGAATTTAGTGAAAGTATTAATTAATCCTCCTCCCTACGTTCTCGGATCTTTTTCTGTTTGACTTTAAAATTTTTGGCGGTCATTTGAAGTTAAAAGTGATATTTTTCACGAAAAATTCCGCTATTTTGTTAATAAAAAACGCCTTAAAAGAAAAACAACTCAAACTCAACGTAGGGTGGAGGTTTTTTATATGCAGAATGTGTGTTCAAAATTTGAAATAGATCGGTAAATTGGTTTTAAAATGGGAGTGAACACCGACTTTTCTTTGAGTGGGGTTTACATAAACTGAGAATTCATATACTGTATTTCATTAAACTGAAATGGTGCAAAACATTTCAAAACTTTTATTGACATCCTTTTTGTGCATTTATTTCTTGCTACCAAAACTTTTGTCACAAACATGTCTATAACAATTTGCTCTATATTAAAATAGATTAAAATTTCATAACAATACATAGATAACTAAATATTCCATGAAACACATGACACAAAAGGCAAGACAACATGACTCAAATTTAAGTAATACCTTCAACCAGGACAATTTTGCTTGCTTTTGAAAATATTTTGCACTTTACTAAATCCCAGTGTATTCATTGCACAAAGGAACTACCGTACTTATTGGCTGGTTTTGGAAATTAGTAAAATTCCAAAAATCATCATCTTTGAAGACAGTAAAAATGTTTCACTTCGTTAAGTTGTCCCAGTTGAAGGTAATCTAAATATTCAAAATATTTAATTAAGTAAATAATTAATGAGCAAATTTAAAAAAACGAAGAAACACTCTTACCAAACCATCTTCTTTTTCTACAGCAAGCCAGCGATTACAAACAAACTCGTAGCGTGCTCCAGTTTGAACATCTCGTATAACAACAAAATTTAGTAACCATGATTTAAACTTCCCTTTACCACTGTTATCGTGCCAAATGCGAAGGTAATTTAGTCTCCCAAGTGGCCTGTGAAGATGCAGATGAATATTAAAAATGAGAAAAACACTCCTTGTGCTCAGTTACACAGAATATTATATCTTTCTTTTTATTTTGTTGCATGTAATGTGACTGGTAATAAAGTACGCATACACTTTTTCTGAACCTCTGCAAACAAAAATATTCTTTTTCAAAATATTTGTAACAAAAAAAAAAAAAAAAAGAAAAAGAAAAAAAAAAAAAATCCATTTTAAACTCAAGAATTTCAAAGCTTTTACAAAATTAAACCTAAATAAGTGAATGTTCAAAAAAAAAAAAAAAGAAAAAGAAAAAAAAAGGCAATTAAATTAGGTTTAAAGTTGGACCCCAAAATTCAATCTTAATCAGCATTCTAGTTTCTGTATTTTTTTTTGGGGGGGGGGGAATCTTGTATTTGCCTAATTTAAAACATTTAACTTAGATTTTCATATAAATAAGTTTATTCAAAAAAAAAAAAAATGTAATGACAAGTAAATAGTGATTCAGTTTTCACTTTCATTATCATCAACTTTTTTGGCAAATTATTGTAATTCATATTCTAGAATACACAAAGAAGCAAAGGGTGGGGGGAATAACTGAAATGGTTCATTGCTTTTAAAACAAATAATAGAATATAAAACATTTTCATTGTAGTTTTTATTGAATTAGAAATGATTTTAAATGGTTTACTAGGTTACATTACATTCATTCCTGTTATGATCACTTAACAGAACTTTAAAACTTAGGGACTCTAGATCAAATAGCTATAATAAATTTGAATTTCTTAAAAATGACTATAAACTTTATGATATTTTAAAGTTTTTATACCATCTACTCTATAATTTAAAAATCATTACTGTGACAGTTTTTAGTTATAAAATCAGCATCAAAGTATGACAGTCAGATAAGTTAACCCATATAAATTAAGTACTTTTCTTTAAAGGCATAATTCTCCTTTATAATTATAAGCTTTTTTTTTTTTTTTTTAAGTCACTATGTTCAAACCAATTATGCTTTTTAAGTACTTCTAAGAATTTTTACACTTCTTGGTTAAAGTGATTCTCAATGACTTTTCAGTTCCTTTGCACCATAGACCATTACATAAATTAGAAATTAAATCGCATTAACCTTTGAAAATATTACATCAGTTGCTTTGTCTGAAATAAAGGAATTAATTTTTTTAAATAAAATTTTAAATTAATCAAGAAACAATATGAAATACTACTAAATGAGAAAGAACAAAGGAATGAACTAAAAAAAAAACCTACCTTGGTGTTGTCATAACAAAGGTATCTGCAGCATTACGCCTAAATAATTTTCTTTTAGGATCCTCTAATGTTCTTACAACTGTTTCATCATCATCTCCAGACAAAATGAACTGAACCTATTAATTCATAAAAAAAGACAATTTAATAACTTTAAAAAAATTATTCTTAAAAAGATTAATAAATAAATACAACAAAATGATTTTGCTTTCACAAAAGTTAAACTCTTCATTTTTTAAAAAAATTAAAACTAAACAAAAATAAGGCATTTCATTTATTTTTTTTAAATTTTAGCAAAGTTAAGCTAATAATGGACGTAGTGCTAGTGCATTTTCGTCCCTAGCTTCCAAAGAATTAGGTTGCATAAACTGTTAAGTAACAATCATGGAGATAATTTTAGGTGTAAAATGGATTTTTTAAAAACATATGCCAAGAATTTTTCAACATGATTTGTGTTCCTTTTTAAAAATGCTTGAAAGATTAGAAAATTTAAGCTTAGAATTTTCCATGTGTTTTAATTTGTATTCCTTTCTGACTATTGAAACACCATCAATTTTTCTTGTTATATCTTTAAATTCTTTATTTACTTTTGATACATTTTGCTCCTGTAAACTGCAACACCCTATTTCTTTACGTAATTTTTGCAACAGTTTCACTGTTTGCTGTAAAACTAGTTTATTGCCACTCACAACAATAAATTTTAAATAAATGTTCAGTATAAGTAAAGAAAGTTGTCAAAATATCAAGTATTGCAAGAATAAATGTATATCAACGCATAAACAGCCAATTAATAGATGCTCAAAACAAGAGACATTTTCCAATTTCAATAATTGCACTACATCATTTTAATTTTTATCTATATTTGTCTTTGTATCAAGAAATTTTTTTTTTCTAACAGTTTAAATACAAAAAAGGGGGAAAAATACATTAAAAATTTCAATCCATGTTCAAAACAAGAGATGATCTTTGATTAGCACATTTCAAAAGATATTGTCAGAAATAAAAGATCACTTAGTTGCAATTTTGGCTAAAAAGTTCGCTTTGTAAATATGAATTGAAAATTTCATCTAACCATTAAATATAAAGGAAAGGAAAGGAGAAGAAATAAATATGAAAATATAAACACATTTTGCGAATATGACAAGTTTGGTTTCCATAACAGAGATACATAATCTGTTGGAACAAGAGTATTATTTCATTTCATTATTTAAAATTTGTTTTTCTGTGCATCAGATGTGACATGCATACAGTAAAAAGAGAACAATTTCATCATACACACAATAATATTTTAAGTTTAGAGTTTAAGATATTTTGCTTTGTACTATAGTAAAATCACAATGCTCATAATATCAACAGAAATTACTTTTGAATCTGTGGCAGCTGCATCCTTGTTCCCAGTAAATACTATCATTTCATAAATGTACTTATCTTCAGGATCATTGTCTGGTAATGGTGTTGCTCCAAGCTATGAAGAAACCATGCAAAACACATTTTTAAGCTAGGTTTATTTTTATGACTAAATCATCGAGAAAAATATGAAAAGCTCCAGAGACAAAGTGTTAAACTTTCTTAACTACGTCTCAAAGTATAATATACAAATGATGATACAGTAGCATCTCCTAATAGCGGACAGTCATGAACTGGAAGGTTTGTCCATTATTGAGACACTAGAAAATTGCCCGTCAAGAGATGACGGGTGAAAATTGCTTCTACATTTGAACCAAGCAATTGCCTGTTTGGTGATATTTTGATAGCTGAAATTTTAACCCTAACTCCAGGGGATTAACCCTAAACTCCAGTAGATAGCATTCATTGTTGACCACTTTTTCCTTTCTTCATTCCCCTGAAATGACAGTCTTACCAGTAAAACAGTTAAGTTACCGGACCCAGTTTAGCCTTGTCACAATAGAGCCTTTCCCTGCATTTTAAACATTACCAATACATATTATCAAATTATCATGCCATGGTGCGAGTTTCATTGCTGATGACGCCAGAAGCGTTACTCGATCATTGGCTATTATATATATGAGGAGGTCTGTATTAGGGAGGATTACTTTGTGAAGACTTTGGCTTTTTGAGCTTATAGCAATAAATTTAAGCAGAAACTACAATGCAATTTAAAAGTGTACTTTTATCATAGTTTTCTAAAAGCGTTGTCATAATTACATATTATTATATTTCATTCTCAATCATTTTGTCTTGCGTAAAATAAATGTAACATACACTAAATAGGAACTAATTTAAATAAAAGGATTTATTTAACAGATTTTGCCATTGAAACTCTGTTTCTTGATATAAATATTGAAATTGTTGCATCGGTCTCAGTTTCCAATCTTCAAAAGAAAAAAAAAAGCTAAAAAGCCTTAAATTACGTGTGTTTAAAAAAAAACCATTAATTTTCCTAATCAACTAAAATAACTAATTCTTTAAAGATGGCATGTTTATTATTTAAAATAACTAAAATTAAACTATCTTTTGCAACAATATGTGGAGGGGGGAGGGGGCAGTAATTAAGTTCTTCGCCCATCAAGTCTAATGCAATCTTTTTTTTTTCAATTATGCAACTTTAAAGATGATAGCTCATAACAAGGATTATCTGCGTTTAATAATTCTGAACCTGTTTGTAAAGTTTCTCTTGCACTCCTGGTGAATGTAAAAATACCTTAAACAACACTATTCTTCTCTTCTTTAAGGGACAAACTTAACTATAAAGGCATTTGATCTAATGGTTTATGCAGACCCCGAAGTGATTTTTTGGATGGAAAAAGTAGGAAATAAGGAATCAAAAAGTAAAAAAGTAGGAAAAAAATCACTTTAAAAAGTAGGAAAAAATAGGAAGAGATAGGACTACACACACGTCAAGAGGAAACAAATTTAGCATAAATTTTATTTCTAATGTAAAATTAAATAATAATAGTATTTTTGATTTAAAACTGTCCCAAAAATAAACCAACAGTACTTTTGAAGTATCAAAGGAATTTAATGTAAGACCGAGCCGCAAAAACAAAACGAAAGAAACAAGCTGACAATCACCAGTATGAAAAATAAACTGGTGGAAACAAAGATATTAATTACGAAAATATGAAAAAAAAAAAAATTCCAAACAAAGGAACACCATTCAACAATACAGTAATAAAATTTTTAATAGTTAAAAAATAAAATGCAATATAGCAATCGCAAAAAATAAATAAACAAATAAATAATAATAAAATTTATATTTTGGAACAATAAAACCAAAAGATTTGTTTTGTCAAAAACGAAGAAAATTCCTTCGAGAGCATCCATTTATCATTCGAAAATACTAACACTTTCAGCTCCTGTTGTCATAAAGTATGATACAAAAAGCAAAGCAAATATTAAATTAGTTTTAGTTAAAAATAATCAGCAGCTGACATGCATTTTTGCATAAGCAGGGGCAGATGTTTGAATTTGAAAAAAAAAAAGGAAATAGACTGAAAGTGCAGAACTAAAATAAATTTGTTCTTAAATATGGGACATAAAATTTATAACAAAATAATAAAACTAAATAAATAACGAAATAAGTAAACTGAAGGGTTTGTATTATGGTATGTATTTTTAGCATTCAACATAAATTTTTGTTTCAGGCACGTCATTTATGGGGGTCAATTTCTTCCCTCCCTGGCTTTGGAAAATTAATGCTTAACTATACACGAGTTTGTGCGGTTTTTGTTGTTTTCAGATAACACTTGCATTCACAGTATACATCCTTCGCTAGCCACCCACAGGGAAAAATCAAAATGATTGGCCAGTTTTAATTTTAATCAAGCAATAAAAACAAATATTGTTTTATTGGTTTGATGATTTTTAACCCCCTTCTTGTTCCAAAATTTTAGTCACGGAAAAAAACATGATGGTAAACATAACATTTTTATCAAAGACAAAGGTCAGTTACTAATGTTTCTCTGTGCATAAAAGGGAAGGGATGTAGTTTCTCTCAACCCTCACCATACAACAAAAATATTCAATCGGAAATTGTTTACGAAATTGAGAGTGAGGGGGGAGCACCTGGTATCAAATGCCTGCATATATTTCTTTCTCCCCCCCCCCTTGATAAGGCGCCCTGAGTACAATAACTTACAGTAGATACGCAGCATCGGTATAATTGCCGCACCCAGAAAAGAGTAAGAGTTTGTCAAAATTTTTTTTAAAGAAAATGTGCAGAATGCCGCATTGCCATAAACCCATCAGCACATACAACACCTCGATATTGATGATATATCGGAGTAGAAAATACCCATCCAAAAAAAAAAATCAGTAAATATTTGCTTGTGGCTCTATCCCCCAACTTTTAAAAAGTAAAAAAAATAAAAACGGAATCTCGCATTTAAATTGACTTCCGATTTTTCTTCAAAAATCGGGAACGTTTTGCCCATCTAGGTTTTGCAGTGGCTTTTTTTTTTGTTCTCTTTTTTTTTGCAAATAGTTTTTGCAAGGGAAAAAATGAAACGTTATAAATTTTATAATCATGTTTGCGATTTAGAATGAACAATAATCATGTTTATGTATGAAAAAAAGTTAGTTTCCTCGATTATTTTTGAAGTGGTTTGTTTTTGCGAATTTCTGTTATCTGTAGCTTTTATTTTGTACTAACATCAATAAAACATGTACAGTGTACAGGTTTTTCATTTTTTGCTTCCTTACGTTCCTCTGAAAGTTTTACATTTCTTTTCTGTTTAAATAAAGCTCCATTTCACTTGTAATCAATAATGAGCAAGAGAATGCTCAAGACTAATAATCTCTAAATGCAATAACCTAATTAAATGTATGACTAGAAATGCATGATTAAAAAAATAGTTGAAGACAACTTAAAAATAAAAACCAAATTTATTTGGTAATTTAGTGAAGTTAGTTAAATAAAATTAAAAACATTTGAAACAACGCGAACTAGAGCTGAGCTTTATCAATCTATTATATATCTATTTAAAAAGAACCCGCATCGTTGCATAAAAGCAAACGGGAGCTCGAGTCAACCTGCCAGAGAGAAAACACCGAAGAAGTCTCCTTTCTACTCGAAACATTTCCTTTTATCGTAAGTTAACTCATTTGCATGCGGACGCCAAATCACCTGATACACGCCAGCATAGCACCTGGCCAATGAGCATCAGGCACGTGCCGATCTGTTACGATGCATCACCGATTACGTGAAGGTCGTGATGTCATAGATCGGCGACTGCACGTGCGAGATACGTCATCAGGCGTCCGCATTAGAAGAAAGAAAAACATCGTTGAAAATTTCTCAATGATTAGGCAAGTGACTGATATTATGGTGGGATAAGTGGTGAGATGAATTCGTTAATTATTATATAAGGGGCGCTAGGCCAACAATGCCCCCCCTCTCACCATCTTATGAACATTATTTTCTTATACATTTAAAGATAATTCATTTCCTAACAAATCTCAATACCAGCTCTAGTTTTACAAAAAGATTTTGAATAAATATAAACATGATTAGTAGATTAGTTAAATACAACAACAAGCAAATTCTTTTATAACAAAATATCACTCAATCCGATTCCAGTCCGTTCAAACTGTTCCATTTTCCAAGTCAGTAACAAGTTCGAAAAAAAAATCAGTCCAATGTCATATAAACACATTCAATCTGCAAAAATTGAAAAACCTTTGCGAGTATACAAATACTTGGTATAAACACATTTGAACAGTACAAATATAAACTGTAAAACGCAAAAAATATATAACTTTAACCTGTTCCCAATAGTTAAAATAGTTTACTTTTCCCACATTACTAAATTTTCAAAAAAATTAAATTACTAAAAATATCACAAAAGCAATTACATTACAAAAACCTTTTCATTGAACTTTATTAGTTCAGATCGAGACAAAGGCTTAGTAAATACATCAGACATGTTATTTTTACTTCTAACAAATTCAACATCAAATATATCTTTATAAATTAAATCGCGTATATAAAAAAGCTTTACATCAATATGTTTTGTCCTATAATTTTCGATCGGTGATCTCACAAAATCTATTGTAGCTTGATTATCAACTTTTAATACAGATTTAATTTTGTGTTCCTTGTTAATTACCCCCTTATTAACACATTCATCAATGATTCTATCAAACCAAAGAAGTTCTTTGCCGGCCTCTGTCATTGCAATAAACTCTGATTCCATCGTTGATACACTAATGCACTTTTGTTTAAATGTTCGCCATGAAATCGGCGATTTGTTAATGAAAACAATCTGACCTCCGAGTGAAGTTCTATCGTCTCTGTTAGAGGCGAAATCTGCATCAGAATATGTTACAACTTGAATTTCATTGCATTGTAATTTAAGTTTGTAATTTCTAGTTTTAGAAACATAGCCTAATAATTTTAATAAACCATCCCAATGCTTTATACCGGGGTTATTTTGGAATTGGCTAAAAATATTTGTAGCGTAACTAATGTCTGGTCTTGTTCTGTTTGCTAGAAACGAAAGACAACCTAACAAATTCCTGTACGGTATTTTTGACATATCTTGTACATCTTGATCGTTATTTGGACAATCTAGTTTAGTGTATATAATACCTTTACTTATCGGCAATGAGGAGATAGGGATATTGAATTTCTCAAAACGTTCATAAATTTCTTCAATATAGCCAATTTGACTTAATGAAACACAATTCAAATCCTCCTCAAATTCTACGCCTAATAATTTTTTAGTTTTACCTAAAATTTTTAGATCAAAGTATTTTTGTAACAAATCTAAAACAGTTTGTATATCATTTTGACTCTTTCCAAATAAAACAATGTCATCTACATACAAAAGTAAAATTACAGAAGATTTATAAATATAGACACAGTTACACCATTCAAATTTACAAAAACCTATTGAAATCAATTTTTCTTCTATTTCGTAAAACCACAATCGTCCACTTTGGTGGAGTCCATAAATTGCTTTATTTAGTTTACAATATAAATTTTCCATCCCCTTTTCTACAAAACCAGGTGGTTGTTTCATATAAATTGGTTCTGAAATAGGTGCATAAAGGTAAGCATTTTTCACATCACATTGGATGTTTACCCAGTTTAATTTTACCACCAAAAGAGAAAAGAAAAATCTTATAATGCTGAAATTTACAACTGGCGAGTACGTAAGATCATAACTCTCATATTTCAATTGAGAACTCCCTAAAGCTACTAGGCGACTTTTGTATCTCAAAATTTCCCCATTTTCATTTCTTTTGACTGTAAAAACCCAGCGAGAACCAATTGGAGTAGAATCAGGCGGTAATTTGACAAGATTCCACACTTTGCGATCTTGCATCACTTTTAATTCTTCCCGCATTGAACTTATCCAATTGTCTTTTTCCCGCGATTTAAGGGCTTGTTTGTAAGTGTTAGGAATAATGATTTGATGTCCTAGTCATGCTTGAGAAAATTCATTAATTACATTACTGTTTACAGAGTTATCAATCTCTCCTTCAGTAGTATTTTTACCTTTAAAGCAAAATATATCTGGCTGATAAACAATATTATTTTTTCTGCAATATTTCTTTACATCATAAATTGATCTCAATCGTTTGTTGCTTCCCTTTTCAAAATAATAGATATCGTTACGAGACCCATCGGGTCTTGGTACGACTTTTCTTTCCCATTTTGCTAATTTTAAACATTTATCACTTTCATCATCTGATGATTCAGTTTCCCCCCGATCTGATTCTTCTGTTTCTGAATGAACTGGTGGTAGTTCGGGAATTTTTAAGATTTCCTCATCAGGAATTTCATCTTCATCTGATTTTGGTACATTTAACCATTCTATGGTGCCCATCACGACTCCACTGCGTTTAGACTCAAATTCGTCTTTGAAAAATTTTCCCTCATTAAATCTGACATTTATGGTCTCTATAATTTTATCATTTTCTGGAATCCAGATTCGATACCCTTTTGTCCGAAATGCATACCCAATTAAAATCCCTTTTTGGGCTTTAAGATCAAGCTTTTGCCGACGTTGCTTCGGCACACCAACGTAGGCTACGCATCCAAATGGTTTCAAATGTCTGATTGAGGGTGATTTTCCCCCATATAGCTCGAAAGGAGTTAGTTTTTGATCTCTATGACACACACGGTTCCAGGTGTACGTGAAATACAACATGGCTTCAGGCCAAAAGTTTTTACCTATACCACTCTCTTCTAAAATTACCCTAGTACCATCTGCCACAGTTCTGTTAAATACTTCAGCCGCCCCGTTTTGCTCAGGGGTATAACTATTAGTGAATTCATGTTTAATCCCTTCATTTTGACAAAATTTACTTAAAATTGCATTTGAAAATTCCCCTCCATTGTCAGTTCTTATTGCTTTCAGCTTTGTTCCCAGAAATCTCTCTGCCCTTTTAATATGATTAATGAGAATTTCTGCTGCCTGATTTTTATTTTTCAATGGGTACAATGACGTTCTACGGGAATAATCGTCAACAACTGAAAGAAAGTATCGTTCACCTCTTCTACCTTCAATACTCGATGGCCCCCAAATGTCACTATAAATTAATTCTAAAGGTTTCTTTGATCTAATTTCGTCCATTGGTTTGAAAGATACGCGTCTGAACTTTCCTAATTTACAATCTTCACAATTTACTTTATCATTTTTAAAAACTGGTAGACCCCTAGTACATTTATATTCAGCAGTTTTCTTTATATTATCGACATTTACATGAGCAAATCTTTTGTGCCATAATTCTAAGCTTTCAGTACTACTAGCTTCATAATTAACATTTTTATGTACATTTTCTGAAATTACCTTTGGGTTAACAAAATAAATGCCATTAGATAGTTTAGCTTTAAAAATTATTTCGCCATTATCTGATACAGTTACCAAACCTTTTCCCCCTTTAAAACATGCTCCCGCTTGGTCAAATCTGGGACCAGACAGTAAATTTCTTCGCAAATGCGGCGAATACATCACATTTACTAAATTAATGGTCTTAGGACCGAACTTCAACTTTATCTCTCCAACCCCCTCAATTGGAAAAACATGATTTTGGACTGCTACGGCCATCTTTCGATCATTTACAGGTTCATATTTATGGAAAAAGTTCTTATTATTTGCAAAGTGATGGCTGGCCGCCGAATCAAATGCCCATGATGAAGGATTACAGTCTATCTCGTTAAAGTTCGCTTCCGAAATAAAAAATGTTTTGGAAGGGTACTCACACTTTTTCGGCGATGAGGAGCTGCCTCTTCTGGTGAACTGGTTCCTGTTTCTTCCTCTTGACCTCCTCTGGCCATAACTTGACTTCTTGGAGCTTGTGGATGGACTTCCTCCGCGGTTCCTCTCTGGAAAACTACAATCTTTGCGGATGTGGCCTGTACGTCCGCAATTATAACACGATCTTTTTTCTTTTGGAGCAACGTAGTTGGCGCTAATATTATCCTCGTCCTTCAGCTTTAATCTGCTCTCTTCAGAAATTAAGTCCTGTACTATCGTATCAAAAGAAAAATCCTCGGGTTTCTTTCTCAAAATTGATTGGCAAATGCTGTCATATTCCGATGGAAGATATCTCAAAACTTGAAAATTTAAGTATGACTCCGAAAAATTCTTGTCGATTCCCTTTATCCTGTCATAAATTCGACGAATTCTTGATGCGAAGAGATTTATGGATTCGCCTTGCTCAATTCGACAGTTTGTTAACTCAGTAAAAGTTCTCATATGCACACACCTGTTATCAGGATAAAAGTGTGCTTTTAGACATTCCCACGATTTTTCTGGCGACTCACAATGCTCTATTATTCTTTTGAATTCGTTGTCTACAAACAAATATATTAAAGATAATGCCGCTCGTTCTCTGGCCAAAAACTCACGAACGTCTCTCTCAGTAAATCCTGAATCTTTAGAGACTACTGGCACTGTTTCCTTACCAGTTACAATGTCCCAGGCGTTTTTCTCCATCAGGACAAATTTCATATCTGCTGCCCATGACACATAATTTGTGCCATTTAATTTCTCAATAGTTATCTGGGGATTCGCCATTATTTCGACAGAAAGTCGGAAGACAATATCAATGAGCACAAATAATCTAATATTTATCATCAGTATGCTCTTGTCGAAAAAAAATCTTCTATACGGCCCCCCCATCGAAAATTATCACAGACGTCAAAAACATCATTTCCATCTCCAGTCCTACTGAAAATATAGGCCATCGAAAACAGAGTCCAGGTTGCCCATAACCTTTTAATGAGCAAGAGAATGCTCAAGACTAATAATCTCTAAATGCAATAACCTAATTAAATGTATGACTAGAAATGCATGATTAAAAAAATAGTTGAAGACAACTTAAAAATAAAAACCAAATTTATTTGGTAATTTAGTGAAGTTAGTTAAATAAAATTAAAAACATTTGAAACAACGCGAACTAGAGCTGAGCTTTATCAATCTATTATATATCTATTTAAAAAGAACCCGCATCGTTGCATAAAAGCAAACGGGAGCTCGAGTCAACCTGCCAGAGAGAAAACACCGAAGAAGTCTCCTTTCTACTCGAAACATTTCCTTTTATCGTAAGTTAACTCATTTGCATGCGGACGCCAAATCACCTGATACACGCCAGCATAGCACCTGGCCAATGAGCATCAGGCACGTGCCGATCTGTTACGATGCATCACCGATTACGTGAAGGTCGTGATGTCATAGATCGGCGACTGCACGTGCGAGATACGTCATCAGGCGTCCGCATTAGAAGAAAGAAAAACATCGTTGAAAATTTCTCAATGATTAGGCAAGTGACTGATATTATGGTGGGATAAGTGGTGAGATGAATTCGTTAATTATTATATAAGGGGCGCTAGGCCAACAATCAACTATACAAAAAATCGGCGAAAAGGAAATTTTTTCGCACTTTTTGAAGTCGGCCGTTTACTTTAATTAAAACTTCTAAGTGACGGGTAAATAATATATAGTTGCAACAGAATGTGCCAGTATCTATTTCTTTATTGTTTCGTTAAAATAGTAGGACTGAAGTCGGGGAGACAAAAGGAAAAGTCAATCATAAACGCCTCAACGGCAAAAAAACTCACTTACGAAAATTTAACTTTAAACACGCAAACGCTGCGGCGCGGCGTTCCTTCCAGAACTTACTGTAGTGGGTCAATGAAAAGCTCAGGATCCGCTTGTTTCTTTTGCTTTCCAAAATTGAAACATGCAGAAAATTATCGATGTGGCATTGTAAAAATAAGAATCAATGCACAATTAGAAGTGCTATACTAAAGAAAGAAAAAATAGGGAAAAAAAGGAAAAAATAGGAAAATAAGGAGAGAGCTCTAAAAAGTAGGAAAAATAGGAACTCTTCGGGGTCTGTTTATGGTTTAGTTCATAATAGAAATCTAATTCTGCTGTCATTATTCTAAGTCTAACATAGTTAGTCTCAGTTTCTCAACAAAACAACTTTTTTTAAAAGCTCCTTTTATAAGTTACATATTGTCGTCTCAGACAGTGGCGGATTTACTAGGGGAGCGGTGGGGGCGACCGCCTCCTCTGTAACCTTCATTTTCTAAAAACAATAATATGAAATTGAAGAAATTGCTTGCAATTGCTATTATTTCAATCAATAAATTCTATAAATTTGCTTTAACTTAGTTTTAGACAGTAAAGTAATCAAGGATGAACGGCGTTACCCACTTTTTAATTTTAACCAAAGCTTGCCTGTCCCCCCTTTTTTTAAACTTTAATAACACTGCCTAGCAAAAAAGGAAAAAAACGCTTCTCACATAATTCTTACTGATTGTTGTGTAAAATGACCACTTGAATCCAAATACAACTGCCATTTACTCCCTATACGTCCCGCTTTTTGGAAATTGCCGCCAATTTTTTTCAGTTTTTGACAGTTTTATAGCCATTATTTTTGTTTTGAGTGAAGGGGTTTCGTCATATTGGCCATTAACACTCTTCTAAGGGACTAGAGAGGTGTAAAGTTCAAAAGCTTGAACATTTGGAGCAAGTTGGAAGACTTATGAGGGTATTTCTCCTTAAATATTTGAAAAATCATCAAAACCTACTTTTTTTTCCATAGGGCTCGTTCTACAATGTTTTCACTTATTTTCGGCATAAAACCAGAAAATAGGCCTCACTCCAACAAGCCTCATGTCCGAAAAAATGTTCACGTTAAAAAAAAACAACCTATTTTGCATAGCAAGAACCACGCTCACTTATGTAAAAATATTAATTTTTCAAAGCTCTAGGGGGGGGGGGCAAATAACTCCGTGACCTCCCCCCTACGTGATGGGTCTGGGGGATGGCTTTTACGGTTTTCAATCGCCATCCCCTTGAATATACTATAAATCTGCTCCTGGTCTCAGAGCATCTAATCGAAGGAATAACCCTAAGATATCCTACTGTTGCTCTGAGGAGACGATATGTAATAGTTGTTTAAGAACAAAACTAAAACAAATTAATTTACAAGAAATGAAATCAAAAACTGAATGAGAAGAAGACCTTACTTTTTCCTTATCTTTGATGTCTTGACGTCTAGCCCAAGCCAGTAGTCCTAAGTATATTAACATAATATTGATGATTGTCATGTAAATAGTAACATTATCTGCAAAGCCAGCATTTGCAAATACATAGCTGAAATCCACAGTGTTAGGAGCCACAAAAAATCCACCACCAAATGATGTCAAGTGATTACATTTACATTGCGTCAGTTTTGCTGTTGCATTTTCAACCTAAAAATAGAAAAACATGCATCAGGAAATATAAAAATAATAAACTCCTATGCATTTTTTAAAAAGTACCTTTTGAATATAATGAATGGTACCCCCACTGTCCCCCTTTTTTTCTTTCTCTTTCTTTTTTCTTTTGAAATCAAGCTGTAGAAATCAGTCCAAAATCATTAACATATTTTAAGTTTAAAATGCATAATTATTTCATTTAAACTATGTTTCAGCAATCACTTTTTTCAGTAGAAGTTAACATTGCTTTGAAAAGTTGCAAAAGAACTCCAGTCACATAACTCACTAACACATCTATGACACTGCGGTTGAAAATATTAGCTTCACTTATGCAAGTAGTGTTCAGGTCTGATTGTACACATACATTATGAAAAGATGCTTTAGGAGACAACTGAAATAGCATTAGAACAGACACATAGTTATCAAAATAATGGAAACACCTGTGAATAAAAGTGACATTTTTCAATGCACTTCGTAAGCAATAAAGAATAAAACTAGGGGTCTGATTTTTTTATTAAGAGCAATGTATATATTCTAGTAGTATGTGGTGGCTTAATTGAAGTTCTAGAAGTCTTGGATTTTTTTCAAGCGTTTGAAATGTTGGACCTCTAAAATTTTAAAAGATACCAAATTGTTAGAGCGCGTCTAGCTGGTGCAAGTGTAACTGAAACATCTTGCTTTTTGGCGTTTCTAGAGGCACAGTATCTAAAGTCATGACAGCATTCACATAGCGCAGTTAGACAAGTTCGGCTAAGCAAAATAGTAGGCGGAAAGAGAAGCTCAGCGAAAGAAGTCTGCGGGTATTGAAGCGGATTGTAAGGTCCAAAAAGCGCACAACAGCAGCAAAAGTGACCACAGAACTCAATCACCATCTGGATTCACCAGGGTGAGTGATTACGGGTAGAAGGCACCTTTATAAACAGAGCATGTACGAAAGAATAGCGATTCCCAAAACCTTTGTCACAAATGTTAATGCTAACCGTCGTCTATAGTGGTGCCACACTCAAAAATCCTGATTGATTAATGAGTGAAAGAGAGTAATATGGTCTGACAAATTGTCTTTGACACTTTTTCCTACTACAGGACAAGTACACATTTGTAGGATACCAGCAAAAGCTTATGATCATGATTCTCTCCTTCCAACTGTCAAGCATGGAGGAGGATCTGTTATGATATGGACTGTCAAGTCGTGGGTTTTTGCTGGACCTGTCGTAACTATAAAAGGAAGGATCACTGGGGAGAAGTATAGAAACATTTTAGCTAACCAGATCCAACCTATGATGCAAACTTTGTTTCCTGGAGGATATGGAATTTTCCAAGATGATACTGCACCTATCTATGCAATTGACTTGACCAATCACGGTTTGATGAACATGAGGGGGAAGTTAAACATCTTCCTTTGCCAGCACTGTCGCCTGAACTTATTATAATTGAACCGTTATGGTCTATTTTTGAGCAATCGATACGGAATCTATATCCTCCACCAGCGTCTCTCCCTAAGCTTTCACAATATCTCCATGAAGAATGGTACAAATTCTGCTGAACATTATTCAACTCTTGTATGAATCGATTTATTGGTGGATCCAAGCTGTATTACACGCCAAAGGTGGTCCTACACCATACAAATAAAGAATTCTTTATAAATCTCAAGTGTTTCCATTATTTTGATAACTACCTGTACATACACACATACACTTAATCAAAACAATACTTCTATTAAAAAGTATTATGCAGTGTTTTCCTTCAATAATAAATTTAACCTCACAGTTGAACTCCACAATTCTGTCAGTTGTTTCATGGCTATTGAATTTGTTTAAAAAATGGTCCATTTGAGGAAATAATTACTATGATTAATGTATTGATATTGCTGCTACTTACTAATCATATCACCAAAAAATATTATTACTACTTACTAGTTATACAGTCAAGTTCCATTTCAGCGAAGATATTAGTAACTCTACACTCAACGTACAAAGGGATAACCTTAACATTTCTAATACAGGTATAACGAAATTTTGTAACAATGAATTGATTTTGCTGGTCACTTGGACTTAGCCAAAATGGGATTTGACTGTACACTCAAACCCTGCTGTGCTATAACGAACCCTCAGCGGACTAATTTGGGAAATCGCTATAACCAAGGATTCACTACATCCGATTTTTCAAAAATAAGACCACTTTTGATAAGATATTTCTTAGATGAATGTTCTTATAACATCTCCGTGAAAAGTATAATATTAAGCTTAATATTAGTATATTAACTATTGTATTCAGTAATTTACAAACTATTGAAAAGTTATATTTTCATTGATCCATAATACGGGACGGAAAATGTTATTTTTGTTTGCAAGCTTTTATTTACGTTTTGTTGATTTTTCTGTCAACTATTGCAAACAAATCTTCAACTTGTTTATATAGTTTCTGTCGCAAAAATTTGCTCAAAACACTGAGAATTCCATTCTGCCAGATAGTAACCATAGTAAATTCAGGAAGGAAAAATTCCTTGTAAATTGAGAATAGACACGCTGCTTTCCAATTTCAGAATAAATTTAACTTAATCCCCTACAGATTTTTTTTTTTTTTTGCTTTACTAATTTAGCTGTGGTCAGAGGATGTTCACAACACAATATTATCAGAGGAACAATAAGAATGGAGTGTGGTTTGGATCGTTGTAATCTGATGAAAAAAGGAAAATTGATACAGAAGATGGTGTTTGCCTATGAAAAAGATTGGTAAGGAACAGAAATGCGACAAGTGCTATGAAAAACTGAAAATTATAAAAATTTTTGGATCACTATAGCCAATTCTACAGCGTTTAAAGTTCGTTACAAGCGTTTGAAAATTAAGAACATGGGTTTATGGAGATTAAGAACATAGGTTTTCAGTTGGGACCAACTAAAAGGTTCGCTACAACCGAGGGATCGTTATATCCAAGGTTCGCTATAACAGGGTTTGTCTGTATTACTAATACATAGTACTACAAATATTAACATTTTAAGCTTAGACGTAAAAACATAGAATAGTTTACATTGTGAAACGATACTGCAAGCAGAAGAATGCAAAACTAGATAGCCTGAAATTTTTTTAAAAAAGCCCTTAAGAAATCAAAGATCAGGTAAACTCACATAACATCCAGCTCCAGACCAGATTCTGAGGTCATAATTATAGAAATAGCAGCCAGATGTATAGATTCTCACAGAGTAATTGGTGGAGAAATCTCGAACTGCCTCCCCATGAGTGAAATTAAATGAGCTGTCAAACAGCATTTCATCAGGAATTGAAGTATTCAAGGCGGTGTTGTTAGCTTCTATTATGCCCAAGTAAAAAAATCCAGTACGGTTCTGAATAATCTCGTTTGGCAGAAAGAGATCATAGGTTCCTGAAATTTAAAGAGGGTTAAAACAACAGGCGGTAAAACATGCATAATTACTTATGTTAAACTCAACTTTGAGCTGTTAATTACAAACTGCCGCTGGAAAGTAAAGGACAGCATCTCCAAATGTTTCATTTTTCAGCTTTTTGAGCAATCACGATTGCTTATTGTTCTCATTTGACTGTTTTGATGTCCTTTGATTTTATTTTCCCACCGCCACCCTCTGCAGCATCACCGTCGACCGGGTCCTCATGATGCTGCTCCTATAGCGAAAGCCGTCTCCAGGTTGCATCCATGTCCTACACACACGCGCATACATACACAACTACACACATGCACGCACACACACACACAAACACATACACACACATACACATAACTACCCACACCTTCATGCCTGCACACAGACACAAACACATATGCCTACACACACATACACATACCCCCCCCCCACACACATTCATATACACAACTAACCACACACTTATGCCAGCACACAGACACAAACACACATGCCTACACACATACACATACCCCCTACACACAAACACACATACTCCCCACACACAAACACACATGCCTACATACACACACTCGTGATTGCGAAAAACATAATTTGAATTCAAGATGTCAAAATTGAAATTAATTTTTTTTTCCCCTCTATTGTACTTCAGCTTTATTTTACAACCATGCTTATTTGATTTGCACTAAAGACAAAGCACAAAAAGATAAGTCAAATTCCAACATTTCTCTATTGTTAGAATAAGGAATCCAAATGCATTTCTTCAAACATTTCAAAAATTCATTTCTGCAGGTACCGCCCTTAATTCTCCCAGAATAGTGTTTTAATGTCATTGAAATTAACTATGTAGTTTTATATTGCAATTCATTAACAATGTTATCCCTCGGTGAAGCTAAGATAGTAGTATTGTAGAAAGAGGGACTCAGGAGACACTAATGAAATGTCAAAAAGGTCAGGGTAGTTAAAAAATCAGAGGGCTTCCGGGCGAAAAGAAGACCACCAACTGGATGGTTGGAGGATATTAAAAAATATTTAAATATTAAACATTAAAAATTAGCAAAATCTCACAGTTGACAGAAAGTTCTGGAAGGAGTACATTGTTAGGGCAGCCAAGAGCTGTAAAAATTATTGTGCGTTTAAATACTATAAAGAAGACCATATTTTTGTTTTACTCAAATCAATAAAGGCAAAAGTAAGAAATATTTTCTTCAGATTTAAATATTAATTAGTAAAATTATTTATTTCATCAAAATTATTTACTGTTTTGTTGAAATAAAATATTTTCTGTTCTGCTAGCTATTAGAACCATTATACTAACGTCAATCTAGAGCAGCGGTTGCCAAAGTTTTTAGGCCATGGAACCCTTAGTAATTTGCTTTTACTTGAAGGAACCTCATTTTCATTTATGACAAAAAAAAGTTAACAATCTAGGAGTCAAACGATAAAGCCGAAAAATGATCATCGTTCGATTACTTTCTCCTGCACAGAAGAAACTATTTAATAACAGATTAACACGTTTTAAGGTGTGATGAACCTATCACAACCATTTTTGGAAGTTATAAAGTCCGTCTGTTTGTGTCGATCTAACTCAAAACGTAATGCAAGGAATTGAAAGAAATTTGGTATGGATGTGCATTACCATGGGAGCTGTTGTTGATTAGTTTTGGCACAGGTCTCTTCTGAGGTTGGCCCAATCGAACGATTTCCACTTTTAGCGTGACTGCTGTGTGTCAAACAATAATTCAAGGATTCGCATAAAAATTGTTACACACTCAAAGGGGGGGGGGGGGTTACAGATAAATGTTTTCCACCAATTATTTCTAACAAATGACACAACAGAATGATTTTCTCGTCAAGCATTACTATTTATATCTCGGAAAATAATGCAAGAATTCAAACAAAAACTTAAATACAAGGGGACCTCAATTGAAACATTTGTGGATTCGCCTTATGTTTTAGCGCCTATTGCTCAATAGAAGGACTTTGAGTGTTTTTGTCGTCCAGCATGACTGATATTCTCTTTCATAGTTCAGTGCCTGTGCAATGTGCATTATTAGAACTCTGGCCGAGCTACTTTATTTATCTACCCACTAAGTTGCAATGATACATAAATTTGAAGCTCTTCCAAGGCAACAAATTTTCACCAAAAAACTGTATTTTGGTAAATGCATAATAAATACGCATAAGTGTTGATTTCTCATATGAAATACAGAGATGAAAGTTTCGTTCGTCCACATAATAATTATGTTATAACATATGTGTTCATAGTTATGTCCAATGACGGATTTATCGTGTCGCAAACTGCAAAGATTCCCCATGACTAAAAGCTCTATAGGAAATACAAAAAAAACATGATAAATGTTTTATATAGTTCAGTGATAGACAAAGGGGCCCAGAATATGCATTTACCCGCCCCCAAATCTATAAATATGCCACTTGTCCTCCGTATCTGTCAGAGATAGTTATACCAGTTTTTAAGAGGAGCGAAAGACATTATTTTTCATTCCGGCTGGGGGCTAAGCAACAGCAGCCTACTATTCCCAGAGGTATTGATTTGGGTTGGAACCTTGGAAGACTTCGACCACAACTGATTGAACATGCTCAAGTCAAATTAGCGCACATGGTGGATCTTCGACCGTCGTCAGTATCGAACCCATGACTCTTTAGCCACAAACTCAGTGCATTTCTGATTGGGCTAGCTCGGCACGTATCCAGAGCATACTATTTAACTATGTACCCAAAGCAACCTTTAAAAAAATACGAGGCAGTATGAATAAAAAATACCACCTTCAGTTTGAAATAAGACCTATTTATGAAAACATAATTTTGCCATGAAATTGTTGCAACAATTACAACTATAACTGTATCTGCAACAAATTACGAGACAAATTACAAGTACATTTATTTGAAGGATGAAATTAATTCATTGTAAAACTGATAATAGCCAGGGGTGCCCATCCCCCCCAAGCTCAATGGCGCAAAATCCCCCCCAAAAATTTTCTCGCTTTCGAATTGGGTTAAACATAACAGGTTTTAGAGTGTGTAATTTCGAGTCAAATTCACGGGGGGGGGGGGGGGGAGTAGCGCTAACAAATACCATTTGAACTGAAATGTTGTTGGATTGTTGACCCGCCTTGCCTTGCCTGAATTTAAAACGTGGACCTTGAGTAAACAAGTTTTGGGTACCCTTGAATTTTGCTACACCTTATTTTTATTTTTTTTTCAAACGTATGAATAATTACATGGGCTTTGGAGCAACGTTCTGGCTTTGGATGGAGTCATTACTAGATGTATACAATATGAACCATGAAACAGAAATTTATTGTCACATAGATAGGGTGTCCGGGGAGTTTCTCCCCGAAAAATTTTCGAAATTGTAATTTTAAAACCACAGTTTTACACAATCTCTGGTGATGTTAGGGTAATAAAAGGTTTGGTGGCCCTTCTTCCCGGTAATTTTTCAATATTGAAACTTCAAAAGCGCAATTGTAAATAGTTTACCGTTGTGTTAAGGAGGGCTTTCCTTTGTTTTCAAAATTGTAGTTCTAAAAACGCAGTTTCAGACTATCTGTGGTAATGTTGAGGAAAGAAGAGATCCTAGGGCTCGCCCCTGGAAAATTTTCAAAAGTAAAGTCTTAAAAACGTTGTTGGGGGACAAGCAATTTTCTGAAATTGAAGTTTTAAAATCGCAATTGTAGCCGACCTTTGTGCAATGGTGGATCCAGCCGATTGTTTTGGGAGGGGTCATCCGAAATTTTTGAACAAACTCCCCAGGGCCGAATTTAGCTCCATGCCGCCCCTAGGCCAATTTGAAATCTGCTACCCCCTCCCTCCCTAAAAGAAGCAAAATATCCTTGACTCAAAAAACCGTAAAAAAGTGTTCCCCAGATTCAAACTGACAAACTTATGAAACATGATGGCGTTTTATAGTCTGAGGCGCCCCGATGAAATCACCGATCACAGTGATCTTCCAAAAAAGTTTTTATTCGGCAAATTTTGATGACGATTCTGCAAATACCATGATTGAAAAACATTTGACTCTCATGAGATGTGTGAAAGTAATCATTATTAAATTACAAGAAAAATTGTCTCTGTGGAAAATGAAAGAATGCTAATATTTTACTTTCAAGAACAACAAATTTATTTAAAAAAATGTGTCGTTAAAGCAAAATTTGCCGTCTCTAAAAATTTTGCCGCCCTAGGCAGCTGCCTACTCTGCCTGTTGGGAAATTGGGACAATAACTCCCCAGAAATTTATGAAAATGAAGTTTTAAAGACTCAATTTTCGGGCTATCGAGACATTAGGTGAGGGGGTGGATTTAGGAATGTCCCTCGAAAATGATTCAAAATTTAAATTTCCATGTAAATTTTGAAAATCAGGAAACTAAAAACGCATTTTGTCTATTTTTGATGATGTACGAAGAAATGTCAGGTTTCAGGCGCTGGCCCCAAAATACTTTTGAAAATAAAGCTTAGAAACCAAAATATTCTGTTATTATACATTGAGAAGTTAGAAGAGGAGGGGTGCTCTTCTAGCTCTTCAGCTGTCCACCCTTAATTTTTTCAAATGCATGTTCGAATATGCAGAGAGAGAGAGAAGATTTGGCTTCTGTGGTTTAGCAGGGATAGTCATATTACTAGACCTAAGTACTAGCAATATGAATAATCGTAAGGATAATATTCAGTCTGAATTAGGGGGTGTCGGATGGCTACCTTCTTGCATCATTTCGTAATGAGAAGACATAAAAACGCAGTTTTAAAATATAATTTAAGTTTGGGAGGAATGGGAGAGGAGTTCCAGGATAGCCTCTGCCGATAATTTTTCCAAATTTAAGTTCCCAACACAATCGTACGTTATATTTAATTATGTGTACAGAAGAGGGGGTCCGGAGGCTCTCCCTCGGGAAATTTCAAGACTTATTTGAAAAACACAGTTTTAGACGATGTATGGTGATGTTAAGGGAGGAAGAGACTAGGGGTCATAGTTCTATACTTTCACAAAATGCAAACTTCAAGCACGCATTTCCAATTGTGAATTATTTCTGATTGTAACACTTAAAGGGAGGTCTGGGAGCTCTCCCCCGGGAAAAATCTAAAAATTGTAGTTCGAAAAATGCAGTTTCGGACGATCTATGGTGACATTAAGAGGAAGAGATGTGCTCCCCCCCCCCCCGAAATTTTTTGTAATTTTGAAGTCTTAAAAAAGCGACTTTAGACTTTTTGTTAAAATTTAGTGCACCGCCAGTTTCTTGAAATCAAAGCTCCGAAAACGTAATTTAAGCCAGCCTTCGATGAAAGGAGGGGCGGGGGGGTTTGAAGGGGCTCGCGACCAGAAATGTTTCGTAATTGAAGCACTAAAAGCGAGATTTAAGACATTTTTTGATGATGTTGGCGAGAGAGAGAGAAGCATTCTCTCGAAAAAATTCGATCCGTAGAAACCACAGTTTTAGCAGATTTTTGTTAATGTTAATGGGTGGAGAGATTCGGAGTCCTCCCCTGGCAAATTTTCAAAATTGAAACTCAATTAAAGCAATTTATACTGTTAGAGGGGTAGAAGGTTTTGGAGATCTCTCCCCCGAAAAGTTTTCTAAATTGAAGCCTTAACAATGAAATTTTTGAGGATCTTCGGTAATATTTGGAGGACCACAGTTTCAAGACAACTTAGGGAGTTTTTTTAAAATTAAAGTCCAAAAGACGAAATTTATTCGACCTTGAATGAGGATAAATGCTTAATTGAGAGGGCGTTTCTCGGAGGTTACATTGGGAGCACTCTCATGGTTTTTCGAAATTGCAGTCCTAAATACTCAGGTGTAGGCCAACTTTAAGGACGTTAGGCTAAAGGATGGGGTTTGAGAATATTTTTCCGGGATTTTTTTCAAAAAGGAAGGGTTTCGGGGATGTAAAAAGAAGGGTTTGGAGTTCCCCACTCTTCCTTTCAGTTTGGCTACGTCCCCCCTATCTTCATTGTCAATTTTAATTACTGATAAACATATTGTGGTAATATTTTCTTCCAATTTTCCTTTGCCAAACACGATTATTTGCTTGGATTTTCCATAATATAACTTTCAATTTCCCCCCCTAATATTTTAGCGTTCTTGCAATACAAGCGTTTACGGCCTTGGAAAAAGGACTTTTAAAATTTTGAACAGATGTGGTAATTTTCTGCGATACCTTAGGTCTCTATTCCACTTCATTTTATTTTAAATATTACTTCTGCATCTCTTGATCAAGCTGTGATTTACTTACGATTTTTACATTCAAAAAATTTAGAACTTTTGGTGTGAGTATTCATTACAATACTTTGAATCTCTCTTTACATTTAACTGTTATTATTTTTTTTTCTCTCTATTTCAAATTTATTTCGGAGACCCATACGTTTTTCTCCGCTAGCAATGATTTTCAGGACATAATTTTTCATCAAAAAAAAAAAAAAAAAAAACACATGGGAATGTTTCGGCGACTCCTATCTATGGGCTGTTCTAATGAAGCTGTCCTATTTATGTTTTTTTTTTTACTGAAGAACCATGAAGCACGGTTTTGTATAACCAGAGCCGCCAAGAGACAAGGCGTGCACCATCTTAGTTTTGTCGCCTTTCCTCCCTCCCATTATGCTAATTTTACTCTATGCACAATACTTTAATTTGAGCCGAGCCTATAGTTTCCGACTAGGCAGGCATACCCACTCTGCGGCCTAGTGAAGCGTGTACTGTACTGAATCCTTTTTTTTTTTGCGATAATAAAAATGTTTGAAGCGTACATTAGCTGCGGACCTTACTTAGATACTCTTAATAAAGGAGAATCATGGATGTCCCTAAATTGTATTTTAAAATATTACATTTTCTTTTCAAATTTTACAGAAAAAATACTTTTTGTTACTATTATTTCAATTGTTCATCTATAATTACTAATTTTAATTTTTTAAAACCACGAAGAGTTTCTCTTTCTCTCGTTCGTTTTCATCGGTAAAATGAAATTGGCGGCCCCACTTCTGAAAAACTGGGGGTTGTTGCAACCCCCCCCCTCTTGGCGACGGCCCTGAAGAGTACGTGAAAAAGGTATTATTAATGCATCTATTTCTCGTTGAATGAGTTTAAATACTTTTCCTTTCCAAAATTCAAAACTTTCATGTTCTAAAGAAGAAAAAAAGTTCTGGAAAAAAAAATCCCCCCCAAAAATTTTGATGGTGCAACTTGCGCCATAATCCCCCCCCCCCCCCGTGGGCACCCCTGATAATAGCGATAAATTTTTGCTTTACATCGGCAGATTGAGTACGTATAGTAGCAGGGACGTAACTAGGTCATTTTTGAGTAGGGGCAAGACCTCGTTTCGGCGCACGCCCCCTCCCATACAAATAAATATTTAAAAATTATTTTAATATTATAAATTTAAATTAGGCAGTGTTAAAGGAGGCCGCATATTTTGATAAGCCTGTAAATGCGACTACTACGTAATTATAAGTTTTATCACTGTATTGCGTTTTTTAAAATTTTGATAGGGGGGAAAAATCATTAAATATTTTATTTATCATATTACATATGAAATTTTTCAACGAAAAATATTTTGTATTTTCATAAGAGAGTAAATAACTTGTTGAATTTTTTTTATTTTTTATTTTTATCAGGTGGCTCTGCACCCTGCTCGCTGACGCTTACCAACCCTCTAAGATTGCTTCGCAATTTTATATGATTCGCGAAGATTTAAATCGCCTGTCAGAAAGAATCATATTGAAAAACATGTTACGAGTTCCGTTTCGAACAAAGTGAAAATTCCCCTCTCCCTCCCATAGAAAATAGAATTTAAGTGAAGTACTCATTTTTAGAACATAATCCCACTCCTACCCGAAAATATAAGAATAATTTGATAGAAATGTGCATAATGAACAGATTTTTTTAAAAATAAAATAGTTTTGAAGAGCATTTTCCCACGTTCCAAACTAACGTGTACCAACTAGCACAGTTATAGGTGCTAAAGGGGCTTCTGAGCATTGCAAAACAGCAGTTTTGTACGTTTGAGCAACACGCTTGTACGTGTTGCTTTTAAGTTCGTGGTCTCTAATAATATATTGCTCTTTAGCTCCGGACTGAGCCTAGGACTTTTCACTAAAATCGAAGCCCTTTTACCCGCTGTTCTAATTTATTGATGAAAGTGTTACAAGCTTTATTTGATGCAGAAAAAAATCTTTTTGGAGCAACATAAAATATTAAGGGAAGTGAGAAATCTTTCATCACTTGAAAAGACAATTTACATGAAATTTTAGCTTCAAAAATTAATTACAAAAAAAAAACCTAATTTGAAATTTAAAATAAAAACCCCAAGGTGCAAATCCTCGTTGCTCAAAGTAATTTTGTGCAAAATTTCAAGGCTGTAGGTGCTCTGAGGTCTCCTGGACGCAGGCCCGCCACAGGCATCCTTTCACAATTTCTTTAACAGTACTTTTTTTTAATATATCGAGATACGAAATTAAAACTACTGACGAGCACTGAGAGTTTTTTTTTTTTGAACTTTTAATAGTTTGTCCTTTTTTGTACAAAAATTAATTTGAGCATTTACTTGGTCAGTTTAGTGCCCTTAAAATCTGGCGCCCGGGGCAGGAGCCCCGACTGCCCCCCTCTAGTTACGTCCCTGTATAGTAGGAGCAGACTTCAAGAACTATTTTTGTTTCTTTTTGGATACACATTGGCTGGAAAATTTGTTTTGCTTTGATAAGTTGTTACAAGCAGAGGTTTTAAGATACACAGCTTTGTTACCCAATAACGGATATTCCTTTTTAACACCAAAACAATATTTTTTGAGTGAACTAATCAGAAAATTGATTTCCAGTAGGTTAACTCTGAAGTGCAATTATGATTCATACTCGGGCATGGATAGTGTCATAGGTTTCTCAAATGAACAGTAATGATTTTTAATGTCACGAAACAGTTGCACTGCGTTTTCTTCAAGGAGATTCTTTCTGGCAAAAAATTTCCTTTAAGAGAGCAAAACTTTCTGCGTCATTCTTTTTACGTTGTTGTTACTTTGTCTCTCACAACAAATGTGGTTACTGTTTCCCTTTGAGTTAAAATAACCATTTCGTTCAGTTCACCAAAAATGTTGACAAAATATTGATCAGCCGTAGTTTCTCACATAAAACATTGAAAACATATTGATACCTTTTAATCCAGTTGAAAAACCCTTTTTTCATCTGGAAGTTAATACAAACTTTTAAAAACGTTTGTTTTCGATAGACAGCATATTTCATATGGAAAAGTAGTGATTTGTGTTGCCTGCCATGTCTTCATAAATCTGACTAAGTTATCTTGGTTGGAGAAAACGAAATTTGACAAAATAAACGATTTCTGACCTTAAGAAGTCTAAGAAGTCTGATGGTAGCTACTTGATTATGCTGGCATGGCGATGTAAAACACCTTAACGACTACTACTTCAATCTGGAGTGGCATTTTAGAGCCATGAACTAATTATTACATATTTCTTGAAACTAGCGGAAAATAAATATTTGCAACGGCTAACTCACGGCAGAACCCTTCCGATACTTTGGCGTAACCCAAGGGTCCCGTGGAACACACTTTGGGAAATGCTGATCTAGAAAATGCAATGAATACAATGTTTATTACACCCTCTATCATCATCTAAAACTTATTTTAAACATTTCATTGCATACTTTTGGGAAATATTTAATTTTACAATGACCAAGGAGAAATATCTTGAAAATTCAAAAGATGAAATCCATTGGAATAATGAAGATTATCACAGCTATATATATTTTAAAGCCAAATTTAATTTTTGCATTGTAAGAAATTAGCTTACCATTTTCTTCACGTATATTGGCCAAATTTATCATGAAATCATAGTCATGCAGAAGAGGTTTAACTCTATGCTTTACAAAAACAAGCAATTCAACCTCTGGGTCAGTTGGTGTTATTTCAACATTGACAGCTGAATCGGCTTTTTCTACAATAAATTGGTGGTAAACCATCTGTTCATTCCACTTGATAACTGCATGGACATAAGTAGGATCAGGCAATGCCTATAGAAGAGGAAAAATAAGTTTAAAAAGTAAAAGACACTTTTTTAAACCAAAGTAAGAAAATAAATAAATAAATTAATTTAAAAAAAAGGCATGCTAGGAAATGTATTTGGAAGAAAATGTAATGAGATTGAAATAAATTTGTTTTACAAACAACAGAAAGCCTTAGTTTGGAAAGAAAAAGAAATCACAGGGGATCACACAGGGGAGTAGCAATGGGGATTGGGGGTCGAAACCCACTAGAAACCGTGAATTATAACACATATCCACAACACAGTAGTTTATACATGAGATAGTGAGAAGCGAAGGGATCTAGGCGCCAAAATTGAAAATTCGGAGATAACCAGCACAAATGGTAGGTGAAACTCTTCTCTGTTTTAGGGCAAGAGATAGTACTGGTAGGCCTGGTAGGTGCTGCTGTACAATATGATTTAGACAAACTTTTCAATGATAGCCTACCTAGGTCTGGAAATTTAAACGTGTTTTACTCAAAACGTGAAAATATCCCCTTACATCCCTTTGCTTCTCACAGCCTCATGTGTGAAAGAACCGTTAAGACCCCTGGGAAGGTTATTTCTGCCTGCTCCAGTGCTTTTAGAAATAAAAAGAAACAAAATCAGTAGTATCTGTATCATTAATCGAATGTTTTACAGAAACTTTGTAATAAGTTCTATTTTGACCGTTATGTGATCAAGAGATGTTTGTAAGAGTTTAATACATAATGATTCACAATATTTTTTCTTTTTGCAACTATTTGCTAAGTTCTATAAATGAGAAAGACTTGTTATTATAATAATTAGAGATACATTTTCAGATACTTATTATAATGCAATGTCTATGCAATTATTGAGCAAAAAACGAAGTCTCCAGAGCGACATAAACTGTCGACGGTTAAGATGGAAACTATTTTGTTCAAGATGGTACTCGTAGACTATGTAAGAATGAGAACATTTGTATTAGAATATAATTTCAAAATTTAAATAAATTATATTTTTAATATACATTTTCAAAAGGCTTAAAAGCAATTAAAAAAATAAAATTTTAAGAAAAAAAAGAGAAACTAAAAAATTCTTAAGATTACAACTGAAAGCATGAACATACAAAAAATAAAAAAAGAGTAGTTACTTACTGGTTCAGCACCTTCTTTTTTACTACCTCTGGGAACTTTAATTGTAAACCAACCAGTAGTGTTCTGTACTTTTAAGAGATCTAAATTTTCATCAAGCATTAAAAGCTGCAAAGTTTTGGTGTCATTTGATAGTAAGTCCACACTATCACCATATGAATCTAAAATGGCTGGCCATGACACAGCCTGTAATGCAAACAAAATAAAAAATTTTCACTAAACATATTTCAAATTAAGATATTGTTCAATTAATTTGTTCATTTTAATTAATAAAGACACTACTTTTACTTTGATTAATTTGATTTAGGAGAAAAATAAGTTTGGTAAGTTAAATATCAATAAAATTTTATTTAAAAAAGTATGCAAAAGTTATGCATGAAAATTGGCACCAAATTCAATTTCTCATTGTGAAAACAAAAGGGATAATATTCATGATGCAGAAGGCCTTCCTTAAGAACTTATAAATTACTAAATGCTTTAATCTGGCAGCAGCAGCATATTTTAGGGGGGGGGGGGCTTCATGGCTTTGCTCGAGATTCCACAGTCACTAACTTCTTCATAATATTCTTCATTAAAATTTCTTCATCAATAAAAAGTGAACCAATTGCTCCACAGTTTTCTTTTTTACACAATTGGAAAGAGCAATTTTTTGAAACATCAGATCTAATTGGACCTACGGTCGTGATCAAAGCTTCTATCACAATTAGAAAAAAGTTAAAAGCATTTTCAAAAACATTTTCTCCAGTCAAGTTTTAAACGCTTTGTTTTGTGACCATAGTTACGTCTTTAAGCTCCTTTGCTTTTTCTTCTTATTTTAATTCCTCAAAAATATTTTATTTTATAGGGAATCACAGTTTTTAGATTTTTTAGTACCAAAGAAATTTCTGTAGCTATGTACTAATTCAATCTTTTAACCAATGAATATTTTTTTAATATAGAGAAATAATAATAATAAAAAAAAAAACGAATTTGAAAAAAAAATTGTGCATTGGATTTAGATTATTAAAGTTTATGTTTTGCAATGGAATGACTGTGACAGATTCACTAGAGCTTTTCATTTATTGCAAAAAAAAAAAAAAAGTACCTGACTCATTCCCATACAAGCTTCACCTCCAGACAACATTAGAGGAAAAGAAAAAGAAAAATGATGGAAAGAATACCAAAGATGGATGGAAGGAAAAAAAAACTTAAAGGAAAGATAAACGAGTCAAAGAAAAGAGAACATTATAATAATGCCAAAAAGGAACAGACAGAAAATAAAGTGTCAAAAAAAAAAAAAAAAAAAAAAAAGAAGAAGAAGAAGAAAAAACGAAGGAGCAAATGAGGGATGATTCCAGTGAAGAGGATGATAATAACGCCTGCATTTACTGCAGTGAGCTTTACTCAGACTTCAAGGGTGGTGAGGGATGGATCCAATACATCCAATGTCGTCGTTGTGCCCAAGAAAGCTGCTCTGGGGCCAAAGAGGAAGATAACTATTTTACTTGCAACTTGTGTCAATAGGCCTTATATTAGAGCAAAAAAAGTAAAGGTTAAGAGAATTAAATTTACTGACAACTCATCAAGATCAGGGTTGTCCTATTTTGTACACCCCTGGAAAAAACGCCGGAAAAAACCTGGAAAAAACCGTCTCGGACAAAATGTCATTTCGTCCATTTTGTCCACTTCATCAGTAAACTGAAAGTTTTGAGTTAAAAATTTGAAGTTTGAAAATAATAAATAATTATATAGATTTTTCCTATTCAAGTAATATTTTAATATAAAAATAGCATACAGAAATCTTTATATGAACAATTGATGGTAAAATATTTTAAAGTGAGAAAAAAAAAAAAGTAAGATCAGGTGAAGTTTATGTAAGTGTTAATAAATCAAATGAGTGTTAGAATAAATTATAATGCACGTAATAGCATTTACAAAACAAGCACATCAGCTGTAAATTTTATGATGTTTATCTGTGATGTGGAGGTTCATTGCCCATAATAAGTGAATTTATAAAATTAAAAAGTAGAAATAAAAAGTTTTTAAAGGTTGGAGTTTCAAAACATTAAAAATCATGTTAAAAAAAATAATAAATACTGCATGATATTAATAAAAGAAATGTTGGCATGAAGTGAAATCTGTTCTTGCAAAACAAATACAAATGTGATGATCAGCAACAGGTTTTGACTAGGCTGTTTCTAATCAATTTATTAGTCCCCAATGAAGATTAATGGTCCTTTTAAAGCTATCTACCCTCTTGCCTATTATAGCCTCTTCCAGTACACTGTTCTGAGTACCCACAACACTACTAAAGTAGTAATTTTTCTTAATTTGTATGACATTAACATATTCATAAAATATGTGAGTGCATAAATATTTTACTACGGGGTGACATCAATAAAAACTCAAAAAATATAACAGTTATAAAATATTTTTCGTCCATAAATCTTTGTTTTGTATGTATGTCTCCAAGCATTTCATTTGACTTTCCCATTGAGTTTATTTTCTACTATTGTATATAATAGTCTAATCATGCCCAATAGCATATTCACATTGTTAAATTTTATTACTTTTAAGTAAATTATGATCAAAAATTAGCTGTACCAATGTGCAATTAATTTTTCTTTTTTAGATTTATGAAATTCTAAAGCTAATGATCCTATTTTAATTATATTATATTCAGAATAGAAAATTTATTAGAATAATATACTAATATTATTACACCATAACAATAAATTTATGTATATATAATCAATTTATTTTTCATTTCATCTATTTTGTCAATTTCGTCCAGTTTCTTCCAGCGTCCCAGACTTTTTACAAAAATGTGGACAAAATAGCAACCCTAATCAAGATGTGTCCTTTTATACTTATTCTATTATGTTATGACAATAGTTAACATATGTCACTAATAAAATCTTGAATTTCGTGGAAACTTTTAAAAATTTTTGTTTTCCCATAGCAATAACATGTCTACCCGGTTTAACCCCACTAGTAGGCACAACTGGGTAAAATGACTTTTTTTTACAAAAAATATTAATAAAAATAAAAAAAAAAAAAAAAAAAACACTTATGTTTTTGAAACTTTAGTTGCATTAATAGATAAGCAGTGCATAAAATTTTTGTTCCTCTATACTAAAAACTGTGATTTCTGAAAGCCTGCAAACCTTAGGGTCCCGGTTTTACCCCACTTTCCCGTATGCGTAGAGCTGAGGTAAAATTACGTGTGCACTTTTTTTATTAACGAAACAGAACATTTTTTTTCTTATTTCAGAGTGGTAAGAAAAATTTACGTAAGCCCAAAGAAGTTTTTTCGAACCTCATAGCACGAACACAGCAGTGCGGGTACAGCTAGTGCAGTATAAAAGAGGGAAGAATACATATTTCCAAATAATGCAGATCTTTACCACTTACCATGACTCCTAATGTCTCATTTCCCCAACAACCATACTCAGATAATATGTCACAAACTTCTGGAAACACATACACAGCATCCCCATGTTGTATAGCACGGTTGCTTAAGGTGCCACCCTTAAACCTGAAAACGCAATTTTTAAATCATGATACCGCAGTAATAAGCAGTAAGTTACCACCCCTAAGACAGGGCTGACAACATGCAAAATACCAACAGCATGGTTATATGATACCCAAAGACTGCAGTTTTGTTCTTAACATGCAGTCTCTCGCTGGTGTGCTAAACTAATTTCAGCTGCTAGTTTGCTGCTAATCTCAGCTTCATTGAGAGAATAATTGCCTCCAGCTGGGTAATTGACTATTCCAGGCTAATGAGTCCATAACAAGGACAAAACGTGCAGTTTCTGAATGTCAAAACCAGGCTGTCAGTATTTTCCATGAAGATACTCAAGTAGTTGTAATATTATTTTGGGAACATAATTCAACAAAGACAGAGGTTTCATTCTATGTCTGAGTCAGCTTCTGGGACAATATAAATGAGCCCATGAAAGAAAAATAAGCAACAATCTAAATTAAAATGCCATTGAAGTTTTGTTAAATTCAAAAATGATGATTAGCAACAGGCTCTGGATTCAACTAGACTGGTCCTAGGCTTTGAAGGACAGCAAATTCGAAACTGAATTTAAATATATGTTTTTTTTTATAATCTGCCTTTCCTTCATGTTTGGGCAATTTAAACTGTTTGATATTAGACTAAACATGTAAATTTAAATCCTAAAAAAGTCCTGGTCTAACAGGAGCAATTTGTTTCAAATAACCTTAATTGTTAAAGATATTTTAGCATAGTAGATGTACGAGGGCTGTTCAATAAGTAATAAGACTAAATTAATAAAAAATACAGAACAACTTTAATCGTCATAATTTACATGATTCTTTTAAGAATAACTTCTGCAGGACTAAATGCATTTATACCAACGTTCTGCCCACGTCTTAAAAACTTGTGAACGCTAAGTTTGTGAGAGCTATTTCAAAGCCGCCTCCGAAGAGTTTAGACATGCTTTGTTGCTTTCAAAATGTTTGCCTCGTGATAGTTTCTTAATTTGAGGAAACGGCCAGAACTGACTGATGTAAAATAATTCTGAGATTCCCCTTGATTATAATAGCAGCAGTGTTAATCATTGTCTCTGTGATGGACGTTGAATGTTGTCCCTCATGCTGAATATCTTCCATACTCGGTCTGCCTTCTTAAAAGCTTTTTGCCAGCAAAAAGTACTGACTCTAAACATTGCTTCATTGTTACAAACTTCACGTATCATATCAAAGATCTCCGATACTGATTTTTGAAGACGAAAACAAACTTTAATTGCATAACTTTGTTCCAACGACGCTTCCATTTTGACAACTGGCTGCGTCTTGTAGGCAAAGGCCAACAGGCTTCAATTCAAACACGTGATACTCAGGAACATGAGATTGTACGCGCCAACTATCAGTAGGTTTTGTTAATACAGACAACAGACATTTCTCATGCCACAGGAATTAACATTCCGATGAGTGGTTTGGCCACAATAAAATTAGTCTTATTACTTATTGAATAGCCCACGTATATCTAAATATTTTTCAATTTGGTTATTTCAAGAGCATTTTTGAACAATTCTTTTAACCATTAGTTTATATGGAAGAAATTCAAGGTGTTTTTATTTAGCAAACCACTAATACAAAAAATAAATCTACTAAATTTTCAGAAATCTACTTTATCCCCCTGAATAAAAAAGAATCTTTTAACTTTTGAATGTGGAAATAGTAAAAGTAGTGCATGAAAAGGGATCATTAGATGAACCCTTATCAACTCATTAACAATAACAGGATTACCACTGAGTCTTACTCAACCGGAGACCAAAAATCTCCCATCCTACTAAACCTAAGTCTTTATAAGAAAAAGTAGGATGAAAAAATTAAAACAAAGGGGGTGGGGCGAGGCGGTTATAAAAAGTTTGGAATATATAATAAAAATGCATAACACGTAAATACAAGATAATTTTTTCAATTAAATTAATATTAATTGCTTAAATTAATTTAAAACACTTAAATCATTTTACTATATTTATTATTAAGTCTTTGCTTACATGTTACAAAGGTTCCAATTTTATTAAGTAAATAAAAGTTTCACTAGATATTTTATAGTTTAGTTATGAAAGTAAAACAAAATCATCAAATACAATTTTATAACAACCCACAGAATTTAAGATCAACTCTTCAATTTAAATTTAGTTTCATAAAATATTTAATTTTGCCATTACATTAAAATATAAAAAGATAAATCTTACACACACATTTAATGTTTGCAATACTTCTGCACCAGCAGCAGCCCTGTGATAAACAATACTCAAATGGGGGAAGGGGGGGGGGAAGATTGATCATGGTTAAAAACTTATGGAAAATTTTCGTTCAGAACCACAGCTACAATAAATAATTTTCTTATTTACTCTAAGAATCAGTTGTCTGACTCCTACGATTTTACAATTTTTGGCAGTCTCTGCTAATTGGGAAGTACTGATATACAGTCGAACTCGCGCATAAAGAGCACGAAAGGGCCAAGATATTGGCTCGTTATAACTGAGTGCTCGTAAAAAACAGGTTCGTGAAAAAATCATAAAAATTTATACATGCTTGCTTTATTATTTTTATACTTCTGTATAGTACCAAAAAAATTGTTTTTTTTTTGAACTGTCTTATTGTTTCTTTCTTGTTATTGTGATCCAGGAACATGGGGTCCGAAAAACATCTTCATTTGCATCCGTGGCTTTTGGCTTCAAAATACTTTGAGGTTTTTCTGCACTTTAGAAGAGAAGTATGTCGAGGAATATTCAACTTCAAATCCTTTACATTTATGGTGGTCACTTTCATTCTTTTTTTCTCTCTATTGTATCCTCGGAAGTACATCTCAGAAATGAGAACATTCTCTTCAACAAATACATAATTTTTAAATACTCATCTACTCTATGAATTTCAAAAAAAGGGTCTTATCGGCACTTTTTCTCATGATTTATATCTTATATCTAACTTTCGATTGAATTTAAAATTTTAATGGATTTTTGCCAAAAAAAAAAAAAAAAATTCCGTGAAAGAAATTAATAGACATTTTATGAATTGTAAAAATATTGCTTGTTTTAAACGGAGTTTGCTCATTAAAAGCTAGTTTTGTTCCCATAGACTTACCATTGTACCAACCAAATCTTTTTGATTTTCTCACTATACAGGGATGTGCCAGCTGCGCCAATTGCACCAATCGCCGATCCTGCGCCAAACTGCTCCAAAAGACAAACCAAATGGACTTTTCTGTGCCAAAATCGGACAAACTTGTGCCAAAACTGCAATTTTGCATTTAATGTTGCAGTTCCCTTAGCATATTTGGCAGTTTTTGCAGAATATGATAACTTACAATGTTTAAACGAAAAGCCGAAAGGCTAAATTCCGTAAGTCAGTCAACAATGTTACATGCTTATACAAGCAGAGATAATACCACACAGTGGAAGATGCAGAATCAAATGTTAATGTGAAGAAATGAACATTGGAAACTTGTTTAAAATCTTACCAAAAATTTATTGGTCCATAGAAACTAAAATAAATAAACTAACAAAATAAGTTTATAAGAATAAACCCTGGCCATAAGCGGAGGTGGAGTTCACAACTCCCCAACACCTACAAGAACCAACACACAAGAGGCTGGCGAACACAAAAAAAGAGAAGAGAGAGAACGATTGGAATCATTCACAGTATTTATACTTGCCTCATTTGCATATAATTGGGCATCAAAGGATGCCAACCTAAAACTGAAACTTTACACGTGCCTAAAGAGTTGAGAAGTTAATCTAATTTGAATAAAGTAAATTTTATATTACATTACATTAGGAATGAGAACAAGGTTAAATATCGTTTACCGATGTCTATCAGAATATCATCAAGTTAATGCATTTGGAGCTTGTTTTTACGATTTTTCGGCCTAGTCCCGATTTTTTGCGCATTTCAAAATTCGATTGCATCCGCATTTGAAAACCTCGATTGTTTTAATTTTTTATGTGATTCTGTTCCTTTGACTAAAAAAATTTTGCACTGATCATTATTTTCAACCTTTGTTATCTTTTGTTTTCAGTATGAGGACTTGTAAATTCGTCTTCTTGCCACGCCCACTCGAAAATGTCAATCCAGTTGCATCCAAATTGATTTAAGCAAATGCCATCTGTAAAAATTAATATTGTTCACCAGTTTTAAATCTTCGGTTTCTTAAGATTTTAGGACAGAAAATTGATCTCTAGTTTTGGTTGGAGACACTTAAGATAGTAAAAATCTGGGAATTCTAATGCTTTGGGGTAATGAATAAGCAGACATTTCAAGTTTCTCACATTTAGGCATTTTTCCCATATTCTTAGTCTGTCTTAAAATTTTTATTTATTTCTTTTTTCACATTTTTTTCACGTGTATTTAAAAAAAATTTTCCCGTGACATCATTTCTCAAAATAATTTTTTTTCATTGTAATTTCGTTATTAATTTTGTGATTAAATATCAAACAGGTAAAAATAAAAGGTTTTAATGCTGCCTGTGCTTGATCTTCAGATTTGTTAATCAAGTAGTTCAGTATATAAACATATATGCCAATAATAATAATAATAATAATAATAATTTTAAGATCAAATATAAGTAAATAACTTAAACATACCAAAAAAAAAAAAAAAAAAGAAAGAAAGAAAGAAAAAGAAAAAAAAAATCTAATAGCTCTTCAAAACTCACTTGTGTTGTTGTTGAGGTAAAGTTTTTAAATTCAACCATTCTTTTGTGATTTTTTAAAAGCCTTTTTGAATATGTTACATAAAAGCAAACAAATTTTAAAAATAGGTATCAAAGCACTCTAACTTAAATGTGCACTAAAGCAGTGATGTATTACACAAAGTAAATGTGTAAACTAAAGCAAAAGAATTGTAAGAAAAAAGTAGAGCAGGACAGGACTTGTCTTTTGTGAAAAATACGAGACAAAAAAAAAAAAAAAAAATGTAATTAAGAGAGCTTCAATTTGTAGTTGTAGTTATGGTGTTTTTACATCCTTAATCTCTTTTTTTATTATTTATCATGTCACATGTGTTTCTGTGTGTTAAATATACATGGTTGCTCTAAATTGATGTAAAATTTAAATTTTTGCTGCTGCAAGCTGCTCCAAATTTGCAATTTTACTGTTCCAGGCTGTTCCAAATTTGCAATTTTGCAGTTTTACTGCTCCAGACTGCTCCAAATTTACCGGTTTACTGCTCCAAGCTGCTCCAAGCCCACAATTTTCCTGCTCCCCAGATTGCTACAAAAGCAAGTTTTGGTGAGCATATCCCTGGCTATATCCAAGTGGTTCTCGTTAAAACAGGTTTCGAAATAAGCGAGATCGACTGTACATGTTACAAAAAAACATACTCTTCATTAACACTCCCAATGCAATCAAAAAATATTATGCTTCTACTCAAAATTGTAATACAGTTTAAAATCTAAACTTACATTGATATCGTAAAACCAAGTCCACTTGGTGCTATAAATTCCATTGGCTTTTCCCCAACAATTATATTTTTCAACATGGCCAACACCAGCTTAATGGTAAGATCAACAATGGTTCGAATGCTTCCTTCAGCCTAGAAGTAAAAAATACATTTCAGGTTTAAAAGAACTTCAATGAAAAGATCTAACTCTACAAAAAATAAATGTTGCGTCGTACTTGTTCTCTTTCATGTTTTATAACAGCCTTTGTTAAAGCATCTTCTAATGGAATTGTTCCATCAAAAAAGCTATCTGAAAGAAAATTAACATTTACATAGAAAAAGAGAAAAAAAAAAAAAGAAAGACTCCAGAACTAAATCCATGGAAATAGGAGTAAGAGGAATAGGCCTAGTGAGTTTTTTCTGAACTCTGAGTATTCATCTGTTGTTACTCTTGTAGTGTATATCCATACAAAGGGGGGGAAAATTTTGGAAGCAAGGTCTCTAGTGAGAACAATTTTTGCTTTCTTTTCTACTCATTGCTTTCCCACCAAAAGTGAAGGTTTTTAGGTAATGTTTCCCCCATGACCAAAAAAAGGGGCAGGGTGCTTCTAGATAAAAGGACACCTTTTAACAGGAATGTTGTTTTTTTTTTTAAACTTTTTTTGTATACTATTTGCATACAAAACATGAGTATTTTTCAACAGTTTTTTCTTTTTTAAAATAATAAAAAGCTTTTTAATGCCAAAGGCTATTTAGTGTTAAAAAATACGCTAAAAATTATGAAAATTCAGATTCTCTCATTTCCAAATCAAATTTTAGTAGATAAGGGGAGGAAAAGACGGAGTTATGTTTCAAAGTCGGGCTTGGTTAATTTTGTGATGAAGTTTTGTTAAAGCTTCAAAGGGACAAGGACGGTGTATTGAGAAATACAAAAAAAAAAAAAAAAACACTGGGTAGAGTAAGCACTAAATAAATACCTTTGTGCCGAGAAATAACAGGAAATATCCAACGTTGTTTAGCACAAATAAACAGATTTCAGAATACACGTGTTTCGAGGTTTCAAGGAACCCCTTTTTCAATTCAATGGTATTGAGCTAATAAAAATGCTTGAGGGAAACGCTATTAGGCTATCATGAGAGTCTAGTCAGTGGCAGCAAACTGCTCAGATAACAGAACAATACTGCCGTGCTAAGCACAAAAGTGGTATTTGCAGCTGAGCTGTAAATGAAAATTGCGTTTTAAAGTTTCGCGCCTCCATATAATTGATTCAGATGCCACTTTTTCAGAATTTTTAAATAAATATTTCCCCATTCACAAATGGTCCCAAAACATTGTATCTGGCTAACGTATCTTACAAGAAATCACCTGCTGACAAACGCAGTTTTGCTAAAAAGTGCAGATATGAACGACTTTTGTGCTTTGAATGGCAGAATAGTTATGTAGCTTAGTTTCTTTCACAACCATACTTTATACAACAAAGCATTGTGGTTGGATTTTAGTTGCACAAACTAATACAACAAAGTGCAATTTTGAATAACACTGAGATTCAGTTCTACAAAAAACAAGTTGCCAGACGCCAAGTCTCCTAGTTTCTTATCTTCCTGTTTTTACCTCCCTTTAAAGCCATACCTCTTATCTTCTTTCTCCAGAGCTAAACTAAGAATAAATTTTCATACCTTTTTCTTCTTCGCCATAAAGGGGAATTTCAACATCATACTCAAAATCTAAAGCTTTGGCTCGATCAGTTGGTAAAACTACACCCGATATCAGCTGTTCTGTCATTCTCTGAAACATACAGGCAACATTAGTACTATGTGTACAACTTTAAAATACAGTAACCCCTCGTTATATCGCGCCTCGTTATATCGCTCATTCGGATATATTGCTCCTTTCTTCTGTCTCCCAAAAAATTAAAACCTAAAACAAAACCCTTGCTTTAAGCTTGAAACCATTCATGAAAACATATGGTATTACTCAGAAAAGGTCTTTATCTTCTTTATTTTGTCAATGAACAAAACGAAGATGCTCTTATTCTTCTGAATTCGCTGGAAAAGCAGCGGCAAACTTTTACTTTTCACATCCTTTCTACTGCAAAACGAAGGGATTAGAAAAAGTACTGGGAATAAGGGGGTGTTGAAATGCTCACTCTTATCACATTGTGGCTAATGAAGATAATCTTTATTTGCCATTTCATATTGACGCTGAAAATTTACTTTAATTTAAATCTTGTACAAGTTTCTATACGTGTGATAGTAGATTCGTGAACTATATCGAAAACATTTGAAAATCATGTCAAAAAGAGTGAATGCTAATTTACTTGTATGTGTTGGATGGATAACTATTTTTAATGACCTCGGTTACATCGTGCTTTCGGATATATTGCTCTTTTTCTTAGTACCCCGAAAAGCGCAATATAACGAGGGGTTACTGTAGTTTTGTTTCAATAGTCAACAGTAGTGTAACTATGGGGTCTAGCTAAACAAAAAACTAAAGAAATTGTGCCCCCCCTCTCCTCAGAGTCGCCCATGTGGGAAATCACCAGAGGTCATTGTGACCTCCAAATTTTTTTTGGACCATTTTGATCAGTTGATTCGACAAATAGGAGTCAGCATTGTAGTTTTTTTTCTTATTTTCTTTTTACTTCCTTTTACAAAAAAGGAAGTATTGTATTCGGGAAAAAATTTTCACTCAAAAATGGCCCTTAATTTCCATTTTGCTCACCCCCAAATGAATGTTGAGTTTTTTTTTCGATTCGACCACATGCGGAAAAGTGCCTAAGAATGTATAGACACGCGAAATATCCATTTTGACCATCACCGAGGTAATTACAACGACTTTTCTCGTGACGTCTGTATGTATGTGCGTATGTGTGTATGTGCGTATGTGCGTATGTATCTCGCATAACTCAAAAATGGTATGTCCTAGAAAGTTGAAATTTGGTACATAGACTCGTAGTGGGGTCTAGTTGTGCACCTCCCCTTTTGGTTGCTTTCGGATGTTCCTAAGGGGGTCTTTTGCACCTTTTTGGAGGGAAATCATTGTTAATATCAATGCAAACTTAAGTGGTGTTACAATTTGGTGGACACTTGGCGATATATCGCCAGTCTTTTGGTCGCCAAGTTTTGTCGCCAACTTGGCGGAAAATTTGGCGATTTTTTTTTATCTGGTTTTAATTTGGCCATCGTTTTTAATATTTAGAGATTAAACTATTGAATCACATTAAAATTGCCAATAATGGGAAAATGACATTAAAATGGAGTAAAAGGAAGTCATGTGAGGCACACATCAGCTCGTTTAGAATTGTTTTCAATGATACTAATGTTCCTTCTCAGTAGATGTTATGTATTTGTCTCTAGCTCTTTTTCTTGCGAGTTTTTTTTTTTTTTTTTTCATTTTTTAAAGCATTTTTAAAATTCTACGATAAAAAAAGAGAGAGAGAGAGAGAGAGAGAAAGAAACTGATAATTTTTTTTTTAAATCAGTTGAAATGCCGCCCCAATGGCTACTACGCCCCCTGGTGAGAGCCACTTCTGCCAACCTCTAGTTACACTACTGATAGTCAATTTTACAAGCATTTCAAACAAAATCCTTAAGCTCCATTGCAATGCATATTTTGCTAACAAAAATAATGATTTAAAACTAACTTACTGCAACTATTCCACCCATAGTGCCGACTGCATACATGCAAAAATCTAGAAGTTGTTGTGGTGCTTCCACTTCCATATTGTATGCTAACTGTACTGTTTTATTCAGCAAACGAATGATTTCTTCCTAAAGGAATGTATATCAAAGACACATAAGACACAAATATCACCTACTATTCAGAATAATTTTAAAAGAAAAATAGAAGAATAAAAACATATTATGTAAAAAAATAAATATAGTTCAAGCCGAAATAAAAAGACGATAAAAGATGCTTTATGCTAAAATAGGATTGAAATGAAAAAAAATTGTGAATAAAGCAAAGTTTTCTTGATAATCTGTGCTTTACTCAAATTGAGTTTTCATTTTAATCACAGTTCAAGTCTGTGATTATGACAATCTAGAATGTACAAGAAAACTTCTTCTAGTCATACCTTGTATGAAAAGTCACTGATTTTATTTATTGATTTATACCTCTGCCTAACATTTCATTTTCCTTCAACCTCTTAGTAATAAAACCTTTTATAGTTATCATGACATAACAATTAACTTTAATCCTTTGACTTATGACATCTAGGAGACTTCATTAATTTCATGTGCCATTTCACTCATTGTACTAGCATAGATAGAATGGGCAGTTACGTGTGTATAGTTGTGTATGTGTAGGCTTGTGTGTGTGCGTAGATTTGTATGTATGCACATTGGCCTGTGTGGAGTATGTATGTGTGTGAGTGTGCATGAGCATGCGACAGGACATGGACACCAGGGACCAGGAGAAGAGGCTACTGGGAGGACATTGCTCAGGGCCTGAGTAGCTGTGCCTGCAGAGGACAGTGGGGCTGAAAAAGGAACCAAACACCAAGGACGGTCAAATGAAAACAATAAGCAATTGTGATTGCTAAAAAGAAAAAAAACTGACTAGTGGCTGATTTTATCTTACAAAGTCCCGTTCTATTAAGACCCACTCTTTTGACACAGCTGAAATGTGCTAGATTTGAATTGTTTTAAAACAAAGTATTGGGATTTTAATAAATCTATTTTGAGCAGGTTTCATATGAGGTACTTGGACTTATCCCAATATTGAACACCTCTTATTTGTACTCTTGTTATAGACGATTCCTTGCACTTCGCCACACTTGTATGTTGGGCTAACCTGCATAGCATTTGACTTAACTTTCCCTAAAACATATAGGAGAGGGTGGGCCACAATGAGACAAAAACACATTTTTCTCATTTTTCGTATATTGGTGGGTTCTAAAGCACAGAAACATATTTGATTACATGAAAGGTATCAAATTATAGTATATTGCACCAAATTTAGTCCATTTAGTAATAGAAAAAAAAAGTTATGAGGCTTTACAAATTTGATGAAAAGTGTCTCATTGTGGCCCAGTTATGGTAACAACATAAACTACAACACTTAGCTTAATTGTTGAAGTTTTTCAAGATTATGATGGATGCAAAAAATTATCCAAAAAACTTTCAGTGTGTCTAAACAGCAACTAATTTTTTTCTACAAAACAAAAGCATTGAACAGCATGGAACTAAGAATTCTGGGAAGCATTTTGGTTATGTTTACTCCTCCTAGGTGGTGGTAGCTGTCAGAATTGTATTTATTTTTGAATTTACAATGTCTCGTAGCCCATGTCTCCCCAATTGTGGTCCACTCACCCCTATATATATTCTTTTTAAAGGTAGCTTTTTTCATGCAATAGTTTTCAAAATGCTCCATAAAAATGGAAACCTTCTCAATTTTTTTATTTTTTATTTTCATAATTTAAATTAAAAAAAAGAAATTATCAAAATGTAAGAAAGCAAGACAATGCTGATAAGATTGCATAAACAATCTTGTTTGCTGGTGTTGTATTTTGTAGGTGGTTACACTTTAAAAATGAATTTAGTAAATGAAGCATCTTGAAGATTATCAAGTTACTCTTACATTTTGTTAGTGCAGAAAACAGCCTACTAATTACCTTTAAACCCATATTAGGAACAAAATAATATCAAGACCTTGACTTCAGTGAAACTTTTCATCTCAAATTGGGATGACCATTTCAAAGTTTGAAACATTTTAATTAATTTAATATGAATTCACAAAAAATAACAATAATAAAAAAGCTAACATCATTTCACATATGTACTATGCTGCTCACAGTTTTGTAGAAATTATTGTGCCATTTGAAAATAATGAAATTAAAAAAGTTTATAACATATAGCAGGATCTGAAAACAAAGGTTTACAGTAAATTTTGAGGTAAAAAAAAAACATGTGTTCAGGAAGAAGCCTAAAAAAGATAGTTAACAAAAACTCACCATTCCTTCATTGTCTATTCCATCGCCTTCTCCAGAAATTGCAGTTAAAGCACTTCCGATTTGTTCCAAATGTCCTAAAGTATCAGTATTCATTACACTGCCAACTGAACGCACCATTTTTAAACGTGTCTGGGCTTTTTGCTCGGCTTCCTTGTCCAGAAGACCTGGATCAGCTAGAAAAAGAAAGACTCTTTTAACCTTTAATGCAAACATCTTTGTAAAATGTAACACTAGCAGGGTTGGGTAATTGTACGATTTACTTGCCACTGTGAGTATAATTTAGTTCTTGATAAAAATTACAGATGCATTTTAATGCTATTTTAAGTTAATTGACTTTTGGTTCATCGATTCACACAATCATGGAAAACAAGGAAATAGTTTTCAAAGAACATGATAATTTGTTTTAAAGCAACTTCTGAGCGTTCCACAGATGAACCTGTAAATGTGAACAGAAAGCTGACGAAATCAGAATTTAGCGTTATTCGCAAGAAAAAGTTTTCAATGGTTTTTATCTCAGCATATTAGAAGTGACTTGGATAAGAATGGAAACATATAGGTCAGGATTGACCAGAAGCCACAGAAAGCAAAACACATGGATTAGGGTGTGAAGTTAATGATGCCGCGTGTTCTGTAAAAAAGTTTAAACGGAACTGCGCCATACACCTTGCCAGAAAATGCGATCATAAATGGATAACCAAAGTGCTACATTAGATACTGGGAGTAATAAATGGAAATGCGCTACAATATTAATTCTTCACAAAATTGCAGACAGTTAAAAGTTTCCTGTAATTTTGTGTTAATTAACATTGTGATATTTCCTTTTACTTTTCTGCACAAAGAAATTTCTTTATTTCTTACTGACAGTAATCAGTGATTGGTCAAAAAAAAAAAAAAGAGAGAGAGAGAGAAAGAAGGATTTATTACTACACCTCAAAATTTCATTTGAAGAAAACATTCAATATTTCCAACCTGAAATAATGTTTCAGATTTCTTTCAATACCTACAGGCAAAGAGCAGGGGGGGGGGGATATGGTCCCCCAAAATATTTGTTTTTCAACAGTAAAAATAATGCAAAATGCTTTAAAGCCACCTTTTCTTTAGCTGAGTTTCCCCAAGCGATTTCTCCCAAAAAATTTTTTTCTAAGTACAGTGCTGTCTACAGGCATTAAGCTCTACGAGAAAAATAGATTGACTTCCATCATAGGCGGCTCGTATGGGGGGGGGGGGCAAGGAGGGCTCACTTTTAAAAACAAAAGGGCCTTGCCCTCTAAATTAATGATTGATTGAAAAATGATTTTTTATATGGTGGATTTATTCATTTCACGAAAGTAAAGACTAAAAATTCCAAACAAATGAACTCTTGTCATCTTATTTCATACTAGTGGCACCCGCAGGGGCGGATCTAGAGGGGGGCCATGGGGGCCATGGCCCCTCCCAAACCTTGTGGTTGTAGGAATTTTTTTAAGGAGAAAAAAAAAAGAAAAAAAATATTATGAGAAGATAACAAAATTTAACACATGTATTTTACTGAAAAAGAAGTATAGGCCTTAATTGGGAGATAAATTATATCCCTATCCTCAAAAAAAAAATTTTATTTCCAAAATTTTTCTCCATCTTTTACATCATTTCTTGATTCCAACTACAGACCCTTGGACGATCTCTAAATGCTGCGGTTCTCAGAGTATACCTATTGTTCACAAGACCAAAGAGAGCCTAAATTTTCGTTTTTATGGCTTTAATTTCGAAACTAGAAGGGATCTCCTTTTCCCATGCCCTTTCACAAATGCCTTGATATGTAGCAAAAAATTGCCTTTATTTGGAAAAAAAATGTCAACGGAAACTAGCTTATCCAGCCCTTATCACTTAACTTGATTAAAAGCAACTTAAATGATTTTTTTGAGGACTTCAATTACAAACGAGTTTTGATAGGACCCCCTTCCTCCCTAGTTTATATCGTGATGATAGCTTTAAAAGGAGGTTTTTTGGAGGAGCTCACGAATCTTCCATCCCTTTCTAAAATACGTATAAATATAGTTAAAAATCGAATTTTTTGATCCTCAAAGGCAAAATATTTCCACACTTCTTTTAATGTAAGCAAATATTACCTAAAGGTGCATTTTTAGGCTGGACAGCTGAAGAGCTAGAGAGGAGCACTCCTCCTCTTCTAACTTCTCAATGTATAATGACACAATATTTTGGTTTCTAAGCTTTATTTTCAAAAAGTATTTGGGGCCAGCGCCCGAAACCTGACTTTTCTCCGTACATCATCAAAAATACACAAAATGCGTTTTTAGTTTCCGATTTTCAAAAATTACTCGGAAATTTAAATTTTGAAACATTTTCGAGGGAGATTCCTGAATTCTCCTCTTCACTTAATGTCTCGATACCCCGAAAATTGAGTTTTTAAAACTTTATTTTAATAAAATTTCTGGGGAGTTATCAGGGCCCAATTTCCCAATAGGCAGAGTAGGCAGCTGCCTAGGGCGGCAAACTTTTCATGGACAGCAAATTTGCTATTATAATACACATTTTTTGAATTCAATTTTTATTCTTGAAAGTAAAATATTAGTATTCTTTCATTTTCCAGAGACAATTTTTTCTTGTAATTTAATAATGATTACTTTCACACATCTTATGAAAGTCAAATGTTTTTCAATCATGGTATTTGTCGAATCGTCAGCAAAATTTGCCGGATAAAATGTTTTTGGGAGATCACTGTGACTAATTTGCCTCGGGGCGGCATGGAGCTAAATTCGGCCCTGGGGAGTTTGTTCAAAAATTTCGGATGGCCCCTCCCAAAACAATCGGCTGTATCCGCCACTGGGCACCTGCACGGCTTTGCCCGTAATAGAAAAATTAAAAGGTCTTTTGTTTCGCCTGTATATTTACGAATAATGTATGGTGAATTTTCTTGCCAATTGGCTTGTACCCATGTTACGGTTCCACGTTATGATAATTTCGTATCTCGCCAATTAGCTTGTGCCCATGTTACGGTTCCACGTTATGATAATTTCGTAATTTACTCGTCCATCTTATGATAGTTTTGTTCTTAAAATTGGAATAGAAAAAGAACCACATCGAATTTTCGAAAAATCGCTTCAAGGTGCACACCCCCATGCTACAAACGAACTTTGTGCCAAATTTCATGAAAATCGGCCGAATGGTCTAGGCGCTATGCGCGTCACAGAGATCCAGACATCCTCCGAACAGAGAGCCTTTCAGCTTTATTATTAGTAAAGAAGAATGGAAATTTAAAATGGAAGAAGAAAGTCTACAGTGGCCATCCGTTCCGATTTTGTATGCCATATTCCAATTTTAGAAGTTATTAAATCAGTAAATTTAAAGCCAGTATTGAATATAGTCCAATTTTACAAAACAGGCTCAGGGACCATGCCTCCTAACCCTACACTTCTTTTGACTCCCCACTTTTTTCCTGCACCAGCCGCCTATGCTTTCCATCCACATTAATTTTAATGAACATTCAAGGATGAACTCTGTAGCAACATTGATCCAAAGAACTTACTTGTAGTGACTTCTTCAAAAGTGCTGTTATCATCCAAAGGCAGTCGAACGTTCATGAGCGAAGATAGTGCTTGAGACACTTGATTCATTCTGGCTTGATCACCAGATGCTTCTACTTGCTCCAATTGTCTGTTATTGATAAAGTTGTCATAATCTTGCTTGAAAGGAGGTTCAAGCTGTTTAAATTAGAAAATAAAAAAAAACTTTCAAGGAAATTATTAACAATATAATTACATACATTTTATAATTAGAATATTGAGTGTGTATTCAAATGTGCTTGAAAATTACCAAAGTTTTACATCATTGGAATTACAATTAGACACTTAATTAGATTTTTTTTTAATTATGTGACATACATACACTAAATCCAAACCAAATTAATCTCAAATTACATTTCTCAAACAGGAGTTGCGCTTGTTTATAGCAAAAGGATTTATAGTAAATTCATGGCTATAACACAATAGCATCAATTTCACTAAACGTTTTAACTATTATTATTTAACTTTTGATAACAAAGTATGTAGATGGCAAAATTTTTATTTGGTCTCTCTGACTTGACTATAAATGGATGTAAATGTACAATGCTACCAGAATAGTTAATATAGATTTGGTAATTTACACAATGCCTTATGGCTCTTCCAGAATTTTTTCGTCATTATTCAGTCAGTATCAAATTTACTAAAGTTCCATAAAAAAATTATTATTCCTTTTTGTACTTGAATCAATGGAGCCAAAGACAGTAAGAGGGGACATAATTCAGTTGCTTAAATTTATCAAAATGGAAGATGTTAATATGTTAAATTTTTGCCTGAAAAGCAGGACAAGGGGTCATTGTTTTACGCTATTAAAATCTCAGGCTAACTTGGAAATCAGGAAAAACTACTACTTTAGTAGAGTTGTGGGCACTTGGAACAGCTTACCGGAAGAGGGGGTAATGAGCAAGGGGGTGGATAGCTTTAAGAAGGCCATTGATTTTATTGAGGATTAATAAACTAACTAGGACCACCCTAGCTGGGCCCCGAGCCTGTTGCTGGTCATCACATTTGTGTTTGTAATTGTATTATTGTGTTACAGAAGCAATTTCAAAGATAAAATGAAAAATGTAACTACCATCATAGTAGTGATATTGATTCTTGCCAAAGCACCTTCTTTATCTTTTATGTCCACACCTAATTCAAAAAGTCCATATGGTAGAACAAGAGACGCTTCGGGATCTGGACCAGCACTCAGATAAATCAAAGCAGCAGTGTCGTTATGAATGGCTAAAATAAGAAGTAATTGAAAATAAATAATTACAAAATAATATAAAATAATTACAAAAAATGTAATTATGGATAAGTTTCTCAATTCGCAAAGCATTTAAATTGTATTCTTTTGAAAATTTAAACAAAAAACCATAAATCGACACTATTTATTACAATTGATCTTGAATTAATTAGCCAAATTAAAAGTAGAATTTTGAGCCATCTTTTGGTTTATATATCTGACACTCAAGGCTGTACACATATCCTTTCTTTTACATCGCAATGAAAAGTTTCCATTAAATTTAAAATGGATATTATCTATGGGGGTATGAACATGGAAATCATAATACAGTAAAACCTGTCTACAACAATACTGTTGGGACCTAAAAATTGTTGTAGACAGTTTGATTATTCATGCTGACATTTTGCTGGGGCCAAAAAAAAAAAATATAGACAGGTTATTGTTATAGGCAGTATTGTTATACACAGGTTTCACTGTATGAACATGGAAGTCATAATGCAATGAAAATTGAAAACACAATGACATCATAATGATTTGGGAAAATTCGAGCATACTTTGCAAAACTTTTACCTCGTATACCCTGAAAATAATTTTTGTCTAAAGCTTCCCAACGAAATAAGGAAGAAATTTGCATTAAAAATAATCACAGGACATTACAAAGAGATTATTACATTATGATTTGCTAATTTGCCATGAAAATATCCATACTATACCACTTTTTACACTTCACTCATTATAACGACCTTCCGAAAAGTTTGAAATTTAAAAACACAATCTTGAAGTTTGGGTACAAGGTGAAAATTTGCTCACTTTTCTATAAAGTGACTGCAAAATTGAATGTATACATGGATGCATCAAACAACATTCAATAATTTTAGATATTAATAGACAAAAGTAAAAACCAAACATAAAACACATGTGTATTAAAATATTAGTAAAAAGGTGAATTTGCACCAGTGCACATTAGGAAGCTCTCAATAACTGTAGACAAAAGTATAGATTTATTTGAATAACTAGCTGTTACACATAATACAAATATGTTTTACAATATTAGTATAAGAAAAGTATGCTCTTTTTTATTTTAAAAATCCTCTTCTATTTTTACCTCCAGACAGTAGCGGATTCAGACGATCCTGTTGGGAGGGGTGATTGAGTAATGCATTGGGGGGGGGGGGGAGGAACTAATGAAAATAAAATTTAAAAAAGTTTAAGAACTGAAGCATGCTTTTTTTCCGAATAATGTGTATTGTTTAAAGAGTTTGAATGAAAGCTATAAGTGTTTCAAGTACCAAGAATAAAAAATTGAAAAAAAAAAAAGAGTTTCTATTAATGTTCTGGATTTATTATCTAAATTAAACCCTTCAACTTTTGATTTGTTTGAGGACTCGTGAAGTTTTTTCAGTAGCTATTCAGGTCCTCAATTGTACTTTTTTCCTTATCGAAGAAAGGTTGCTGTATTTAGATGGCATCTCTTTTTACCAGTTTTCATACAGAACATAATGAAATACTAAAATTGCACTTGTAAATAAAATTTGAAGATAGTTATGGATTTGTTTGTTGATTGAGTTGTTTCATATTCGTGCATAAGTAGGAGTGTTTGCAGGCTCTCCCCTGAGAAATTTTTTTACGAACACATTTTTAGACTATTTGGTGGTTAATAAGAGGAAGGGAGGTTTGGAGGTCCCTTTCCGTTTTTTTTTTTTTTTTTTGAAATTTAGGGGTATATTTTCGAAAACACAATTGTTTGCTATCTTTGTTTTCTTGAAGGGAAAGGATGAGATTCAGGAGTGCTCCCCAGTCGTTTTATGATATTAGAGCTTCAAAAATGCAAATTTCAGACATCTTCAGTATTGCTAAAAACCAGGGGGTTCGGGGGCTTTCCCCCAGAAAATTTTTTTGAATTGGAGTCCTAAAAACACAGGACATCTTTGATAACTCAGCAGAAGACATGGGGTTCCCCGAAACTTTTTGATGTAGGAGTTTCAAAAACTCTGTTTTAGACGATCTTTGAATGATGTTGAAAGATGAGGAAAGAAGGACATGGGGGCACTTCTCCGGAATCCGGATATTTTTGGAAATTGAAGTCTCAAAAACACAGTTGTAAGCCATCTTTTATGACGTAGGGGAAAGGAACGGGGTTTGGAACGTTGCATTGGAAATTGTTTGAAATGGGAGCCTTGAATTGCAATGGTTAGACATCTTTGGTACCGTTAAGGGAAGGGATGGAGTCAAGAGTTATCACTCAACTTTTCAATATTGAAAGTTGAAAAATGCAATGCTAGTGGGTCTTCATTGATGTTAGGGGAAAAACTCAAGATTGAGGGCTCTCCCCCACAATTTTTTCGGAATTGAAGTTCTAAAAACGTAATTGAAGGCCCTCATTAACGACATTTTCGAAAAAGGTTTCGATTGCGGAGATTTTTTTGAAAGTAAAGCTCCAAAAATTCAAAATTTATGACCATCTTCCATGACATTGGAGAGAAGGGGTCGAGAGACTCTCCCCTGAAAAATGTTTGGAATTAAAGTAAAGGCGTAGAAATACAATTGTAGGCAATTTTTTGTATTGTGTTGGGGGGAGAGGATTTTTTGAATTTACAAACCTTTTTTTTTGGGGGGGGGGGGGCGATCGCACCAATCGCCCCTTGAGTGGAACCGCCACTGTCTCCTGATTTGTGGCATGCAATGTAAATGATAAAATATAAATTCATGTCACCGGGTTAGAATTGCCTTCCTTGATAAGACTCATGAATTCAACTCAACATGTTTGTATTCAATGGCTCAAGAATTTCAATATGTAAGAAAACACCAGGGGATGTATATCTTGTGATTTAAAACAGAAGAGAAGTTGCTCATTTTTTAAAGGTGGATGTCTGCATCTATGCCTCTGAATGTGTGCTTTACTTTTGTTTTAATAATATTATTTTAAAGTTGATTGGCTTGATTGGGCTTTGCGGTGCGAGAGCCTAAGCAGGCTATACTGCGCCAAAAGATTGTTCAAATCCAAAAAAGGAGACAAAAAAGATATAACATTTAAGGAACAAAGGACATTATTGTAAAGCAATTCTATGCATTAAACTATACAATCTCGAGCACACAAATAAGGAATCTTGCTATGCCTTAGGATTTCAATGAAAAGAAATGCTTATACGGGTCATTACCATTATTAAATTACTATTTTGACTAAAATAGAAAATTTTAAATAAGTTATGAAATTAAATAGTAATACATACTCCAAAATGCAAAATGTTCTATTTCTTTTCCTTCGGGATCTGCCCAACCTAAACAACTAACGGTAAATACATCAATCAGAGCTCTTCCACTTTCTGGCACAATTGTACAATTACCACCTTCAGGGGGCTGGTTAATATGGAGGAAAAGATCAGCTTCGCCACGAAGTCCATACTCATTTTCAGCAATCAGTTTTGCAATAAAATCACCATAAGTTGGATAATACTCTTTGAAAAAATCCTCACTCAAAGCCATTTTCTTTTCAGTAGCACCTGAAAAATAGATAAATATGTGGTGAAGCAAAATCAAATAAAAATTGCTGATTGGATGATGTATAATAGAACTGGATGAGCAACCAATGAGTCTTTTTTTTTTCTTCTTTCAAGCATTGACTCTTGTGCACATTATTTACAAAATAGTATATGGTAACCCACACTTTATTTTATGCCTCATATTGCACTAGAACTAATATTACAAAAAGAGAAGTACAATACCATAGTTTTTTTTTTTTTTTTTTTTGTAAATTAATGGCAGCGATAGATTATCACATAAAATTTTACAAAGATTTTGTTCAGTAATTTATATACCAAACTTCTTCAAGCTTTTTGAAATTTTCAAGTATACTACACTGATGGTTGACAATTTTATTTGTTTTTTGGTTGCTCTTATCTTAAAAATATATTAGCTTTTAAATTTCACTTTAGTTTCTAGGTAACAGCAGAGTAAAAAACCTGAAAGTATATGAAATTGTCCATGGTCTATTATAAGACTAATTAAAACATCAGAGCTAAATAAATGTAACTTTGAATTGGCTAAATTTCAAGGTATATATTCATTTATACACAGGGCCGGACTGGGTGGTCAACAGGGCGCGGGAAGGTTGAGTTGAAGGGCGCCGATTTAGCCTCCATAATATTAAAGAAATTAAGATTTGGTGTGGACTTTTTAAGGGGATAAAAAATCATTGAGAAGTAAATAAAGTCATTTTTTTTGTTACAGAAAATGTCCAAACGAGAAAAGTCATATTTTTTGCAAGTTAAAAAATAGTAGGAGAGACCTCCCCCCCCCCCCCACACAAGAGTGTTGGCACATCCCCTTAAATATTACTGATTATCCCTAGAAATAGTCCCTAAAAAAGAGAGAAGAAAGACCACCAAAATACTCCCTGAAAATTTGAGTAACGCCGGGGGGCGGTTGGAGGGGGGGGGGATTTCTAGTTTCGAAGAATGAGAAGTTTTGCTAAATGCTTCTCAACAGACACTACTTCCGAAAATTCATTTCTTGTTCGTCCTTTTTCAGAAATGCATCGTTCACTAGTTAACAGCATTAGGAAACACCTCTTGCCGTGATACTTGTGTGTGTGTGTGTGTGTGTTGTCGATTGAATTTGACTGGTATCTGCAGTTGTTTTAAAACATGATGCTGTCATTTTGTTACATGAATTTGTCGATTCCTTAAGCTCTGTGCGATCGATACTCATTCCCAGGTTTTTTTTTTAGTTTTTTTTCCTGCGTATGATAATTTGTCATACAAAATGCTTCTGCAATTCAAAATTAAAAAGAGATGTATATCAGGTTTGAAACTGTTGTCCGTTTTCAAAGACTGTTAAAAAAAATTTTTTTTCACTTTATTTATTGTGCTAAAGTTAAAACTCAAAAAGAATAAATTAAAAATACCATTTCATTAAAAGTATTTTTTTTTCTTTGCACTGTTAAAAATCTCTGCATGGTGCTTCTTTAAAGTATTTTAGCTATGCAATTATTTTGAGAGTATGAGAGAGTGGTAATGAATATCAGGTCATTACTAGTTTCTATAAATGTACCAGCACCAAATTAAAGAAAAAAAAGGTATGTTTTTGGATGAATAGCAATACAAAAAAGGCATTCAGTCATGAAGGGAAAACATAATTTTACAATGTGGGTAATAAGTCAAGAAATGTTATAATTTATCAAAAATAAAAATTAATAAAGAAGAATTAAGATGAAGAATTTAGTGTGGATGTGTATATAACATGAGACACGACACTGATGATTAATTAATTTCAGTCCTCAAAATCAAAAGATTATTCGAATTATGTTTACTCATTTGTTCTGTACTTATAGTATACTATTATTTTTTTGCATCTCAAACGTCGAATTTGACACGAATGTAATGAAAATGGCTTATGTATGCTATAAAGTAACTGCTCCCATGAAACCATGAAAATGAGTTAAAATGTAACGTTTTTTGTTTAATGTTTGGAATACATATTTTTTATAAATAAAACATAAGTAATATCTAGAGTCTTTAAAGTCTATTTTTAAAGTCTGATTTTTTTTTTTCAAATCCGATATTTATTTATTTATTTATTATTAGTATGATTAACAACATGATCATGTCATAGCAAATATCTTGGGTGAAAGTTACAAGAAAATACAACCAATCGAACTAACTCATCCAGTAAACCTAATTGTCTAATTGCTTATTTTGATAACACTGGAACTGTTGGGAAAAGTTCGAAAATTAAATTATTTAAGAAATCATTTTTTATGTAGAGATATACATTTATAATTACTATTGTTGTTTGTGACCATTATAAGGAATAAATGAAAGAGTTAGTTAATTGATAAAACTTTTGCAAAAAAAAAAACAAAGATTTCAGTTTAAAAGAAGAACAAATAAATTTCTTGACCCCCCATGTCCCATTTTCCCCTTCTTGCCTAATTTTTTCATTTAAGAATTCCTTAATTTTTTCGAAGGAAAATTAAAATTACAAGTTTTTTGTTCCGCAGGGTAAGAAAACAGGAGGGTTTTTCTCGTGATGATATTTTTTTCTAAACATTTTTAGATTAGGATCTAATTTTTGAAAATTCGTTTCAGAAATTTTCGCTGTCTAAAGTGTTACTTTTTTACGCTTCCATTCATTTTTATGGTTCTGTTGTCTTAAAAGTTTAGAAAACTTTTTGAGTGTGAAATTTTGTTTTTGAAAACTGACGCAACCTAGAAAGAGCCGTCATAAAATGAACCAATCATGTTAAAAAGAGAGGGAGAATGGAAAAAAAAATAGTTCAAGGACAGGCTTGATTTTAATCTTTTTTACTTTTTAAAATGATAGTTTTCAATTGATAACACAAAACTTTTCAACTTATCTAAGTACGTTGTTTTTTTAACCATATGTACTATCGAAAATTTTGCTATATCATTTGTCATTTCGCAGCTAGATCATAATGCAGTTAATTATGAATCATAGATCGTAATTCTATAAGTTAAGATTATACATAAAGAAAAATATTTTCGCAATTAAAAAAAAAAAAATGAAAACTGAAACGAGTAACCTACTGTTGAAAAGATCCTTGACTTAATATATCCAATTTTGCTGCCGCTTCAAAATTACTTGTTCACTAATGCAAAAATCTGATCCAAATGACTCTTCGATTCATGTAAGTAACGGCAAATTGGACCTCTGTAGTCTAACTGCATAGAATTTATGATAGTTGTCATCCTCCCTTGTCAAGCAGAAATCCACTGCTACGAATCCCCAAGCATCGCATATCCTTATCCATAAAAAGCATCTTAAAAGGCGTCATTTAAAGCCATAAAACAAGTGTGTGGCCTATATGTATGCTTCCTTTTTTCTGCTTACCAAAAGATAGTTACTCAAAAGCTCTTGTACAGTACAAGAATGCTTCGAAAGACGATCATAAAATGCTTTACTGATTAGAATCTTTAACTTTTATTCTGTGAAAGAAAAAGTTCTTTTTATTATTTAGGCTTTATACTATCCTGAAATGTGTATAACTATAACTGCAGATAGAAAACGAATAAGGTTATTTCGATATTTCTCACATTACATTTCTAATATAGTCTTTCTTGACTCCTATTAATATTCGTAATACCAGCGGCGTACCTAGCATGGGGAACACTCGGAGCGGTAATTTGTGATGTCACCCCTCCCCCCCACTTCCTCGAAACGCAAAAAAAAAAGTTTTAGATTTTATGTAAACATAAAAATTTTACAATTTTTAGAAACAACTGTATTTGTGAAAAACAAAATTTTAAGTGGGATAATATACAAAAGACAAATAAAAACTATGAATGTTTTTTATGTAATTTGCCCTAGACGAATGTGAGCGTCGAAAGATCAAAAAAGGAAGGGATTCTGTGAAATTGTTGGCCCCGCGTAATTACTTTAAACGTATCTCACATACAGGGAAAGATAATCGGTTTTCAGTTTTTTTGGTATAAGAGGTCACTACTAGGTCTAAGTATTGACAATTTGAACCTAATTCTAAGTATAGAAGTATGTAGTAATTCCATGATGTGGAGTGGGAAATATTGGGGTCCGGGCGGTCCCACCCCCTGGAAAATTTTCAAATTAGAAGTCTTAAAAATGCATTTCAGCTTCATATTTTTCAAAAACTTGCAGTTCTACTTTTGGTGTCACCGCCTCCCCCAGACAGGTCAAACCCGGGGCGGAAAGCCCCCCCCCCCTTTCGGCCACCTTAACGACGTCACTAGTAGTAATACCTTTGCATTTTACTTATTAGCGACATCGTTATACATTCCTTCTTCAGACTTCGTTTCGCTCTTAATGAATTGTATTGTTTCATTAATGCAAAACTTATCAATAATAAACTTCATAAGTTAACAGGATAGCAGGGGGGGGGGTATAGAGCTTCATCTGAGGGAAAGCACAGATTAAAAAACTTCCCAAAATAATATAAAAAAAGCATAAAATGTAATAATGTAATGATTTTATGCAGAAATTCAATAAAAATATGTTTAAGGTAGTACTGTAGCTTAGACAAGGGCTACAACCCCCCCAACCGCCAGGGCAATGACGAACTCCCTCGTCCAAATTCTACGCCCCCCCCCCCCGAGAACGTGACCCCCAAAATGAAATTTAAAAAATCTCTTAAGTTACCCCCCAAAAATTTCAATGCCAAAGATTATGCCATGATCCCCTTCCTTTGTGCACACCTCTGGCTAATAAGACAGTGAAGGAATTATATCTTTTACAAAAACTGGAATATGTTTTGAACACAAAGCTTGCCAACGGCAAAGATCTTGAACTTTTGTTATGATTTTAATTGACAAAATTTGAGTTTAAAATCGAAAAATGTTTTATCTTTAAAACTGTTCGGCATTTTTATTGTTTAGTCCAGTAATTCCCCAACTGTGCACCGGGGAGCCCTGCAGTCCTCCTAGGACCACTTCGAAAATTTACTATTTTTGCTCAACTAGTTTAGACTTATTTATGACACCTTTTTCCATTTTTTTTCAGAACTGCAGGATAAATTTTGTAACTGACAGTCAAAATTATTTTTGACTGTCAGTTACAAGTCATACTTTTATTTTGGGAAGGGCGCCATGTGAAAATCTTAGTTCCAGAAAAGAGGGTCTTGACTCAAAAAGTCAAGAAATCACCATACAGTTTTCTCCTCGTTTTTTTTTTTTTTTTTTTTTTTTTGTGGAACTACAAAAAATGAAATCTGTCTTCATATTCATCCATCCACTAAAATACTGATCTTATGCGGCTTATTTCGACATTATACTATTTTTAATGCGCAGATTTCAAATATTACCATTATTTGTCTTCTTCCTTGTTCCTTGCTTCTATTGCACTCATGATCGTTAGCAGAACACGGAATTATGGTATCCGCTCTTACAGCAATTAAAGTGTACTGTCAATAAATAAAACCATTCTCGTATTCTTGACCATAGATATGTGCTGTCACTTTCACCCTCACATCCCTTTTTTATTGGGGTAACACCATGGGTCCGTTTTTGTCCTCAGAACTGAACCTTGAAGCAATAGATAAGCCACAAACGATGCCCTGGGAGTAGACCGTTTACGAAACGAGAGGAGACTAATTGCTTTATGGGGGTAATAAAAGGGAACGTTTATATAAATAAAAAGAACATTGCTATTGCATGTAAAAATATTCAAATGCAAAATCACTTCTTGGTTCCACATAATTTATTCCATATAGCTAAAACAGTGTTTTGGAAAATAAGAAAACGACAGAAGGGCGCCTTTCGAGAGGGCGCACCGGGAAAAGTCCCGGTGAAGTCTATGGCCAGTCCGGGCCTGTTTATACAGAATGTACAATAAAATGTACACATTCACTCTTTGAAAGAATATAGGAGTATATCTGAGGGTATACTCCCACTAATCCATTATGCACAATACGTGTATACGATCATATACGTAATATGTCATTATATGAAAATTTTTGAAGCTTGAGGGTATATGCTCAGTGTCTAAAAAATATCTGAGAGCGTACGCCGTATGGAGAGTATACACTATGGGAACACCCCTTTAAATTTATTCATTTAATACTACTGCAGTTGGCTCTCAGTTTACCGACGCTCTATTTAACGACTTTCTCTGTTTAAAGACGGCTTTTTACGGCCCCAGATGGTCCACTATAATTTTAAATGCATTCAATTTTAGGACGATTTTTGTGGTCCCTTGAAAGTCGTTAAACAGAGAGCCAACTGTATATACATTTAAACTTGTCTTCTCCAGTTCAAAGATGTTGCAGAAACCAAGTAGGTTTACTTACCAACAAGGAACTCTCCTGCTTCGGCTAAATATGTTTCATTTCCTTCAGAATCTACTCCAAAAACCTGCCATTCATATAGAAGTTCAGTGTCACATCCATCTTTACACAAACCAATCAAACCAACTCTAACTGGATTAATCCGTTGACCAATGGGGTCGTTCGGATAGCAGAGTTTCTCTGTCTGACACCTAAGTTAACAAAAAAATAAAAATTATGAAGATTAACATCACTATAAATGAATTAATATAAGAACATTTGAAAACAGAACAGAACCTTAAACTAATTTCCTTTGAAGTTTGGATAAAACAAATTTTTATAACAAAGAATTTTATACACTTGCAGTACATCATACTTAGCAGAGAATATGCCATAGTTACCAAGTAAAGCAATTTTCAAGCAACAAAAGAGTGCAACGAATAAGCTAATAATCTCAGTTGTTGGTAAGCAACAATTGCCTCCTGGTTAAAATTCACAAAAGGTGAGCACACTACATTTTAATGCACATAATAAATAAGACTAAAGGTAAGTACTGTTTTTACCCATGAATTTACCTCCATTTTATGAGTCACTAAGTTTGTGCATCCTCAGTAAAGTGCTAAATTTAAATTTGACTTGCCATCTTAGAAGCTACCAATTTAAGTGGATTATCAGGTTTAAATGTTAGGGCAAGCCATGGTAAGAGAGTCACTGAGGTCTCCACAATTTTGAAAGGGCACTGCAGGGGAGCAAGGGGCTGCAATGCCTAAGTTAACTAATAGTGACTGACACCAGGATTTTTGGACCCACAGATTTTACCACCATGTTCTCGGTGGGTGTTTGGCTATGACAGACTCTGAACCCTCTTACTTTCAAGCCCAGCGCTATATCCATTAGCCTCCTGACGGCCTATTTAAACTTGGTTACCAGTGTGAAGGTAGTCTTAGCTTCAATGAGAAATTTACTGTGTCCAGCCCTGTTATGGCTAGAGATGAAAAAAATTCGGAAATTTTGAGGCCAGGGGAAAAACAAAACAAAAAACAGTTCTCTTATATTTTTTTTCCTCAAAAAAAAAAAAAAAAAAAAAAAAAAAAAAAATGAAGTTTTTGCAAATTAAAATGCATGTAATAGCTATGTTTTCTGAGAAAACCTAAAAAATTATGAAGCTATAAAAGATCTATGCAATCCATGTTATTTTTTCCTTAAAACATTTACACAAAACGTTTACCATTTAAAAAGTAAAGTCAGAACCTTTTTTTGGTTCAGCACACCACAAATTATCTAAATTAGTGAAATCATCAATCTAATTGTAACTTTGAGGGAAATGTGGTTTCTGTCAATAGTAAAATGAAATTTTTTGACAGAAATTTCCTTTTCATCTTTGTTTTTTCTTTTGAAAATTGTGAGCTTTTAAACCTTTTTTTTTTTTCAATTAGTTCCATGCATTTATATGTATGTGTGAACATATCCCTGGTTTTGTGGAAAAATTCACTAAGTGCACTTTGATTAATTTCTGGAAATGTTGAAAAAAAAAAGGAAAAATCTGGTATTTAAAAAAAAAAAAAAAACTATGGGTAATTTTTTGTTGCAATGTTTTTTTTCTCGATGTTCAAGTTTTGCTTTAAGCCTGCATTATTGTAACTTTGGATTACCCATCCCAGCTTTTAGTAACCCAATGTGCTAATGCCTAAAATCGACTTAAAATGCACTTAGTGAGTTTCTCCTCTAAACCGAAGGTATTACACACATCAACTGAAAATATGTCAACATTTTTACTTAAACATTTCCACTAACTGATATTATATACTAATTATGTTCTGTGTATACATTAAGTGATAATAAGAAAAGTAGCAAATATTATTTTGCTGCATAGGGAAATTGTGTTATCTCGGAGCTTGCACTGAAGTTAATGTTTTCATGTGGGATACTGAACACAAGAAAAAAAAAAAATATATATATATATATATATATATATATATATATATATATATATATATATATATATATATACAGGGGCGGCATTTCAGCATTTCATTTGGGGGGTCGAGTTTCTTAAATATGTATTACCACAGTGCGGTAACAAACACACATTAGCTAACAGGTGGCCATAAAATCTATTTAATATGAATAAAAGTTACTGTTTGGAAACAATTAAACTTTTGATTCATTTTCTAATAAGTAATCATACAAAACATCTCGATACTAAAATTTTTATACCTTTCGGAAAAGTTTTAATGCATGATTTTTGGAATTCGGAAGAGCAGGGAATCTTGTTACTAATCTATCAGTGCCCAGCGTCGTGCTGTTTCGCCAGTAAAGCAAAGTAGAAAAGATGGTGTAAACATTCATGCCCTTTAGCATGTATGACTTTGTTTAAATTTTTTTGCCCATTGTGCTTCGAAAATGAATCTCTAACATCCTGAGACATAAAAAAAAACGTTCTCTACTAGCTGAACTGATTGGAATAGTTAAAAAATAATTGAAATAACAAAGTTATGTATGAAAACACTTTCTATATCTTGCTCTTCAAAATCACACCGGCAACTTCAAAAATTGTGAGGGGCTTAATTTTTCATCATTGAATAATCTAGTCTCGTCGGCGCTCTCAGCTTCAATGAGATGTCATCTGCCACCAGCTCTGTTATTCACTATTCCAGGCTGAAGAGTCCATAACAAGGACGGAACTGCAGTCTCTGGATGTGATAACCGGTCTGACGGTATATTGCTTGTAATTTTTCTTGCCTAGTGCTAAAAACTTTACTCATAATTGAAACATTTTATTTTTCGTTTTCAGAAAATCCATTCCAGATAATATAGAGTCAACCATGCAGAAAAATAATTATCATCAAATCTTGTGTTAATTTTATTTGAAAAACAATCTATTACTTCATACAAAGTATTAAAAAATCAGTGTTTGACTTCACATCGTCATGTGGAATTTTTTATTTATTTATTTATTTATTTATTTTATTTTTCAGCGCCTTTTTAAAATTGGCTCGGAGGAAGAATTTTTTTGAAAAAGTTTCACGATTGATTGAAATATACATCTATGTAAAATCTATTTTCAATTTCAATTGAACTATGGTAGTATGAACGCACAGATCAATTGTAGATTGAACTGTGGCTTGAATAGTCCGAAAATTAAGGGTAGCCGATTGAAGATGTTTTGATGGAGTAAAGCATTTTTAAAACACTTTCCTCAATACAAAGAAATTGAATAAAAATTCAAACGAAGTCATACATACTGAAAAGCATGAGCTTTTTCACCATTGAAAGAATCGTTTTGCAATGATTCTCACAGTCGTGAAATCACTGCTTTGAAGTTATAGAGAAAGATTTTTATGGTTTTAACTCTTGAAGACCATCTTGTGTCACTCCGAGATTGCATGACTATAGAGCCCCATAAAAGGTATTTGTTGATATGGTTTCTTTTAATTCAATAAGCACATGCATTTTTAAGAAGTTTCTATGAAAGCAGATGATGCATTTAGCAGCTGAAACGTGTTTCTAGCAAAAGAAAGCGATGAACACTCGTCAAATAAATATACACTTGAAAAATGAGCGTAGAAGTGAATGTAAAATATCAATGAATTTTCTTGAGAAAACCATGCAGCCACACCACTTTGCACGAGCCTCTCATATTGGACATACCATCGTTACACTGGGCACACAAGTACGAAATATTTAGTCGTGAAAAGGCCGAAAAATACTTCGTGAATTTCCAAGTCATCATCCAAATAACGAAAAACACTTTTTCTAGTCTGGGAATGTGTCCAGTTTCATCAAATAGTTACTGAGAACCAGCGAGATTTTTTTAATGAACATTGATTTCCGACTTACATAAATTGAATTCACCCATTTTCTATCATTCTGCTCAAAAAATTTGGGGGTGCGACGGCCCCCTCTTGACCCCCCTATTTGCCGCCCCTGTATATATATATATATTTAAACAACAAAAAGTATTCAAGTGTAAGTGTTATAAATTTCTGAATGCATGATTTTGTGTTAAAAATTTCTAAAATTTTTAACCGAGTGAAGATAAACATTTCAAAAAAAAAAAAAAACCCCCGTAAAAAAAACCATATTTTCCCCAAAATTTCCGTTTCCCCCCCCCCCCCCATTTCCATTTCTAGTTAATGCTTTTCTAGGTTGAGCACTCCTATCAATGGTGAAACTGTAATCTCTGGATGCTGTAAGGAGCAGTTTAGCACTTGCTCGTAGCTCTGCTTGAGTTCCAGCTAAATGACAGTAATTTTCAACTTATAACAAACATGCATAAAGTAAAATAAGAAATAACAACATCAAAAAACACAACTTGCAGATTACTGCAGACATGTATTACGGCGCTACAAGAAACGCCTTTTTCAATGCAAAAGAAATGAGCTTATGGATAAAAAGAAATCTGACAAAAGCGGCTTTTGACTTTCGTCGGATGTCTTTCCATCCATAAGCTTATTTCTTATGCATTGAAAAAGGTGTTCCTTGTAACCAAGAAACAGGTGCCTGCAGTAATCTGCAATTTGTGCTATTTGATGTTGATATTTCTTACTTTACTTATTAGGCACAAAGGTATTTATTTAACTTATGCATAACGTATTTTATATATGTCTGTTTTTTAAAAACTTTTGTCTATGACCTCATATTTTTTGAGTACTAAATCATAGCCTAGGACCATTTTGGACCATTAATTTCATTGCTAGTATTTACCATACATTTATCAATTATTTTAATATAGACAGTTTAAAAGAAATGTTAGTTTCTAGATTTAGCAATACGTTGATTCAGTAAGAGGTTAACACTTCGCCAATTTTTACGTAAATACAACAAAAACATTTTAAATATCTTTACAAGTTAGTGCACATGATAATTATCATAAAAACTCACTCAACACTTATAACTGGTGGTATATGCTCCAGCAAGACAATTTGTAGACCACCCCAACATGGATCTCGGTCAGACATCTCTAATTTAACAATAATCTCATAGGTTACATTGTATTTTCTGAAGACTGTAGTATTCCAGTTGACATATCCTTCTGTGACATTGATCATACCTAAACAATTACAATGATTTTAGTGAGTAAAATTTGAAAAACTTTGAATTTCAAACATGACATTATTTTTCAGATTTGAAAATATATCTTCCTCTCGAATAAGTGGAGATTAATTTGTATTAATTGTTTTTATTTCAAAATAATCCTTTAAATATCTCTGATAAAAATAGTTTCATTTTTATTTGAGAATATTAAACAAATTTTTGAACTTGGCATGTTAACATTAAATTAACAACCTAATTCTGCAGATTATAGCTCTACAACATCAAAATATTTGAAACCTCAAATTAACAATGATTTGTTTTCTAATAAATATTTTTTGAAACTCCAATGAAATTCTCACTTTAATCGCATGAAATATAAAGCAACACAGCCCTCTATTTAAATTGTTAATTTTAAAAACTTTTTATTAATTGTTCAAATGTTTAGGAAACAGAAAATTATTATATTTGATATAATTACGGGTTTTTGCTAAGACATCCTTACAGTCTTTATAACTTGATATAAGAACAGAAAGTGGGTAATATTTTTTCACCAAATCAGTGACATTTGTCACATATTTTGTTCTAACAAATTTCTACAACAATGTCAACATATGGATACACAAGAAGAATGATTTAAAGGATATACCTCAAATACTCATGCTGCACAAGTCAATGCATTTTTGATAAAAAATAGAAGCTAGAAAAGGGGTGTAGACAAGTTCTCAAGTTCAAAAAATTTTAATGATTTCATATCAATATTTAAAATCTCACCAAAAATTATTGCTTTGAATTTGAACAGCTTCGTTAATTATGAATCTGATACTGTTACTTAGACCCGAAAATCCACCACTTGCCACCTGGAGACTAAATAAAATACCTAAGTGGGCCACTTTCTAAAAGTCCTACCGGCATCAGATAATTATTTTTTTTATTGTTTTCTATTTTTTACAAGTCATTTCTCACTTGTTTGAAATTTAAAAACCCTCCAAATTTTCATATGCATTCAAATTGCCGGACGGATAAAAAAATTTCACATAACTCCTAGTTTGCATACAAAGAATGAGGGTTGAAGCAATATTAGTTCTTAAATTTCCATTATCCCATTTTTTTTACAAAAACAGTGAAAAATGTTTAACATGAAAATGGGATGGGGGGAGGAAGGCAAACAAGAAATATTTTGTAACACAGTATACTGACCGTAATAATATTTTGTGGTAACCGATTCTTCATGTTAAGCGTTTCTAAAGTTAAACGTATTTCACTGTATTCATATGTATAACATTGCAGTTAAGTCTCATATTTACTAATGCTTTCATTAAAAATGTCCTGGATAAAGAGCTACTAATGATTAAAAAAAAAGTGCTTAGTAAACAAAAAGTGCTTACCAGCCACTGGCAACTAACTGAAAACTTGAGTTTTCAGGTCTATTGTTGCTCTGTCAGCATTGATCATATCTTCGGACTTCATGTTTATTAGCAACAATTCATTAACGTTCGAGGGGGTGAAGGAACCTTCGTAGAAATGTAATTCCACTCAAATAAAGTTTTTTTTACCATTTTCCACCACCCAGCTTAATTTAGTGGGGCGATTTATATGCAAGTTTATACGGTAGTAACGAACAAAAGATTGAGCTTCCACATACCTGGACCTTTGCCAAAACATCCACCTAAATCTGGTTCTTCGAGCAAACCATCCTTTGGTTCATCTTCTTCACTACTTTCTTCAGAGCTGGGAGTTGGAAGACCAGTAGGACGCTCTCTGTACAGTACGCTGCGATCGAATATGGGGTCTGAAACATTTTGCATGTCTTCTGTCAAATTCCTGTTGATAACTTCTCCAGGCAACCGTCGACAGTACCATTTTACAGTAAAGTTCTACCAAATATACAATGCATATTAGTAAGAGAATATAACCTCAATACTTTTATCTATTAAATTCAAAATAAACAACGCTGTACAGGACAAGCTTGCAAAATAAATTGCATGCATGAACATTGTTTTACATATTTTTTTAAAAAATGCTTACAACATGTTATAAAATACAGGGTATTGACAAAATTCAGCCACCATAGATTTTCCCTGCTGCCTATGTACACTAACACTATGTATCTACCAGGAACTATAGTATACCTTAACCACTCTTCAGTTGAACATAATCTTACTTTATAATATTAAATCTTGAAACATAGGTACATAAAATTATGCAAATAGATTTTTTTTTAAATTATGGAAAGAAACGTAAAGAAAAGCAAAACTCTTTCTTTGGCACCTATTGGCTGTTCATTACCGAAGGGAAAAGCAGGCAATTTCCATTCTTTTACACTGCTCCCCATAATATTTGGGAGTTTAAATTGATTGACATGATATCTACGGTTAAAAACAGAATTGTTTAAAGAAATGCATGTTTAAGCTGTCAGCCTGAATTAAGTACAGGCTTTTAGATATCTTTAAGGTCCTTTGTAAGAAAATAAGGTGTTGTTAGGGAACCTTAGTTTTTTCAAGACAAGTAATGTCTTTTTAATATTAGTCTCTGCTGTGGGTTGCCTTTATGGTTGGGACTGTTGTGGCTCACATCTTATACAGCCGTGAAATGTTTTCCGCCCATAGACATAAACACCTGATTTGTAATATTATAGAACCGTGGAATGTTTATGATATTTCCACACGTTGTTAACTTCATTAGGTTTCGGTTAAGTTTGCAGTTCAGTTTCCATTATTAAAAGTCTCTTTTAGAGACTTTTGTCTGAAGTTGAGTACATTAAAACCCTATTCACAATGCTTGACTCTCTTGAGCTCCCATTTCTCTCCTTTCACACAATGTAAATATATTTTGCTTTCATTTTCATCATTTTTTCTTTCAAGGGGAAAAAAAAGCAATAAAAAGTAAAAAAGAAAAAGTCAAAACAGATAAAGAAAACCATTAAAACCATGCATTATTAATAAATGTTTCCATTCTTAAAAGATGCTTATGCAAAACAATGAAAGTTAAATTTTGCTAAAATTATATTCAGTTCTTCAAATTAATTTCAATCTACATCAAAAATTATCAGAAAAATTAAATGTTGAGATGAGACAATAAGAAACAAATGGATGTAAGTGAACTTCTTTAAGTTTTGAGCAAAACTCGCGAAAAGTTCAAATCGTACGAAGGCTTTCATTGAAAATTTTCTAAATCAGGCTGTATAGCAGCACTTTTTTGAGCTACTACTAACATCCCCCCCCCCCCCCAACGCCAAACATATTTCAGTAACAAAAGAGTTTCTCCTACTAGGGAGGACTGGGTCCTCCAAAAGGGTGCTAACCTTGAATTTAAAAAGGGGGGGGGGAAATAATACAACGCACAGGTTTGAGGGCGCATAAAAAATAAAAAAACACACACACACACACAAAGGCGCACAGGTTCGAGGGAGCAAAAAAAAAATAAATAAATAAATAAATAAATAAAATAAAAAAAAAACTGTAGGCACCTAGGTTTGAGGGCACAAAAAGAAAAAAGAAACAAAGGCGCACAGTTTTGAGGGCACAAAAAAAAAAGTATATAAATAAAAGAAAGGAAAAAAAAACAAAACAAAGTCGCACAAGTTTGAGGGCACAAAAAAAAAGGAGCACAGAGGGCATTTGAGGGCGCATTTGCCTGTAGGCCAAAGGGCCGACAGGCTAGTCTGTCCTGGTCTCCTACCATTTATTTATGTTAGCTATCTTCAAATTTTTCATTCAAGCACATACATCCTTTTGCTTCTAGGTGCTTCAATTAATACCTTATTATTTTCATCATCAGGGTCAATAGAATTTTGCGCTGGATCAAGAATTATTCCCTGTCCCCAGCCTCTGGTAACACGAGACTGGGCTCCCTCTGTAAGTCTCACAATCACAGGAGAAGGTACCACTTTTATATAAGTCTCCACGGATCTAACAAGCACTAGTGGCGGATTTTGTATGAACACTAAATAAAAATCAGAAAAATTAGGAATTATTTTATTTACATATTTAGTACAAGAAACTACATTTTGAAATCTTAATTCAATTTTTTTTTTCAACTGAACATTTATGTAGGGTTCTTGAGACAATTAATACAGTTAGTTACCATTTACAGTTGTTACCATTTAGTTCTGCAATGGCAACAAGAGATATTACTGTGATCATGGCCCCCACTTGATTCTTATGGGCCGTGACAGTCGCTGAAACTCATGGCAACAAAGAGAGAGCTACAGGCAATCCCTGTTTTCCATTCTTACATTTAAAATGTCCATTGATTGGTGGATACACATGATTGGGTTAAGCGCCTGTTGCAGTCAAAATGGGCGACATGCCATTGATTGGTGGATACATAGGATTGGATTCAGTGCCTCTTGTGGTCAAAATGAGCGACATATGAAGTATTGCATTTTTCGAGAATTTCAAGAGTTGCATCTGTTTAACACGGAAAAGTCATAAATTGTCAAGGTCCGTAAGATTTAAGTGGGGCCATGCTGTGATCTAAATTGAAATAAATTTATTTTAATTAGCAAATATAAGTACGAAAATGTACTGATACTGACATATATACATTTAGTTATAACATTAAAATAGGTATAAGAGCCTATAAAGTAATTCTTCAGGATACAACTTTAAGAACTCAATCAGCTGATTTCATCCCATATGAGATAACATGAAAACAGAAAAGATTCACCATCAAGAAGCGCAGAGCTCAATTAAACTGGTGCGTATTTCCCAACCTAACAAATATTAAGTGTCTTCTTTTTGACATTGCTTATCTCATTTTAAGTAATCCCAATTCAGCAAATTATTCTACATGCTTATAACTAATGCTACTCAGAGCATCCCATCATTGCTATATTTTTCTTATTGCAAAAAAGAAAATTTATCTATTTCTTTTCAAATCAAAGTACTAATAAAAAGTACATATCCTCCAAGGTGTATCACTGTTAACTGCCTTAATGAAAGTAGTTTTTTTTTAATAAGTTTGAAGATAAGCATTATAATCTTTTGACTCCCATGTGCTACAACGTAAGGAAGTACTTAAAAAGGTTAATCTGTTAACTCTAAATCTATCATTTCTGACAAAACTTTCTCACAATCATATATTACACTGCCAACGATAATGTACGATTCTTGTAATTTATAGATAAGCTTATAGAGGTTCTTGCATTATGCGCAACCTCTCCTCATCCCACCTCAACAAACTCAGCAATAGCAACCCATGAAAATTATGACAAGCATTTATAAGACACTTCAATATCATTGTCCACCCTCTGTACACAAGAAAATTTTGAACCTCAAGATATCTGGAACTCAGATAGGCTCTTTTACACATTGTTTGGCTTGATTCATTGAGAATTACATGACTTAAGCAGAGGAGATTGTGACCTCAAAGTTGAAAAATCTTGAAAACTGCCAATACTTTGCTACAGTATAACCTTGTTACATATATAACTCATTTTTCTTCCCATTGCCCTTCCTTTTCTAAGAGAGCAAAAAATAAAGTGCCTAACTACATTTTCTCAACAACCTTTATGATTATCCTGAAATTTTTAGAATCCAAATTGCAAAAAAAATTTAAAAAAAAAAAAAAAAAAAATAGAACCGACTTCAAAATTTTTCTAAAAAGGGAAAAATAGCTTTATTCTTTAAACACCATCGATAATACTTTCAAACACAATTTTTGAAGTTGACGCAAAAACAAAAAGTAAAATCCAGTGTAACCATGCTTCGTTCATATTTTTTCAGAAAATCATCCAAAGTTAGGAAAGAAACTTTTACATAGGTACTCACATATGCTGTCATCAATACATAATGTATGTGGTAGTGACGAAACTGGGCCTGGTTAAATTTATAGTTGTAGTTGAGTTATATCGCTGTGAATGATTTTATCAATCGTTTTTTCGTCAAAAATTATGTTTAAAAGTATTATCGATGGTATTTAAAGAATAAAATTATTTTTCCCTTTTTAGAGCAATTTTGAAGTCGGTTCTATTTTTTTTTTTTCAAAATTTTTTTATTTCATTCTTTTTAGTGTAAATGCTTCAGAATTAGTAAGAAGTTACCGTTATGAAACTTCACCTTATTTTTTGCATAAAAATGCTCCATACTAAAAAACAAAAACTATGAACATGCCTTAAACTTTAAGCGATTGGCACTAAAAATTTATCTTTGTTCCTCCCTGGAACTCATTTGTGTGTTAATTTAATTATAATCATTTAAATATTACGTTTTCCCTAACTGATTTACATTTCACAGCATACAAGTTACTTGTGATGCAATCCTATATCTCCTTACTTAGCCCAGATCATCTGTTATTGGCATAGATGGTAACGATAAAAATACTTCTAATAGTTGAGGCAAACCTAACCTGGTAGCATTGTGAAGGCTAAGCAGATTTCAATCACTGCATTATCTCGCTTCCAGGTTAGGTTTACCTAAAGCCGCTATATAAATATATCCCCAACTCCCCCTCTAAAGCAATGACACTGAAGAAACTTGATGCTTGCTTCAGAGAAGCCTTCATTCAAAATTATCACCACAATTACTATTAATATTATTGTTGTATGGTACCAAATTTTTGAAACAATGGGCTCGATATTTAATCATTTAATAAAGAAATTGCATGAAATTTACTGTTTTTTGACCATAACTTTTTTTCTAAAGAGCAAATATGGTCAAACAAAGTAATGGGACCTAAGTTGAGCCACCCCCTATCCATTAAAACAAGAATCAACAAAATTGGTTCACTGGGTGAGACGCTGTGAGTGGACACAAAAAAAAAAAAAAAAACATACATACGGTATGAACTGATAACCGCCTCCTTTTTGAAGTCGGTTAAAAAAAGCTAGAGATCTGGATTTTCTCTGGAATCCAAACACTAAACACTACTACTTTATTTTATTTTAATAATAGGTAAACCTCTTTAATGAAAAATATTATGAAATATAGTTATTTTTAACATAAAAATTTGCTCCAATAAACAGAAAACTTATTCAATATTTTCTCTTACCCGTCATGTTAACCGTAAACTTGAATTTATAAAGGCCACCTTTTAATAAAAAGGGTTTTAAATAAAGCATGGATTTTCTGTAAGAGTCAACCATGGTCAAGTCTATTTCTTCAATTACTTGACCATTAGTTTCATTCAGTCTGTAACCACTCCAGCTTCTAACAGTTTCACTGGAATCATTACACTTCATTGTGGTATACGAGTAAAGTACAACTGGTATGGACCTATCAAAATAAAATACAACATTTAGAAAGACCTAACAACGATCAAATTATCAATCTTCATAATGAATATCCTTTTTCAAAATAAAAACATCAACAAGAATCAAATCTTAATCAGTGGAACTAAAATTGATCATCTTTTAAAGAACCTTATGCAATAACATAATCTTGCATAAGTAAAATTATCAACTATTTATCTAGAGAACATATGGATAGGATTTAGGAGAGGGTGTTCTTATTATTTTTGCTGACAAAAAAAAAAGAAATCAAACATTAATTCAGTTTTGTTTAACAATGAAAGATTACTAGCTGGAAAAAATATATTTTCTTCCTCTGCTAATCGATTGTCACATATGAAAAAATTCCAAGCTTAGATAATTGAATTTTTTTTTAATTGTCTAGTTCCTTCTAATAGCAAAGCAAATGAAAAGCAATATCATGGTTTTAAGATTGGAAAATGTAAAAATTGTCTTGTTCTCTATTAATAGCATTAACACATGACAACCAGATCTCTCCCTGTAAAAGAGAAACCTTTACTTATTTTTACTTTGTTTTATATCCAAAGGATGTTGAACAACGAAAAAAAAATTGTAAAGTTCAACAACATGCATTAATCTGTCAGTGACAAAACATAACAAATTACAAGTCTAACTAAGAAAAAGTAATTTAGGGATAAGCAGAATAATCAGTAGGGGGACCAGAGACTCACAAGATTTTAATTAAAACATTTTTTCCCCCTTTGATATATTTGTTTCCCTATATAGATGAATTTTAAGTGTCCTGACTATTTCAACATTTATTCATTGTTACTTTCTTTAAATGCATCCATAGGATGTCTGTGATTATCAAACATAATGCCTAAAACAAGAAAGGAAATTAATGCACAAAATGGTTCAAAAACGGACAGAAGAGAGAATAAAGGTGTCGGTAACTTTGCCGCCAATTTTTTTTTTCATCCTCTTCATGGATGTTTGGTTTACTTTGCTATAAAATGCTACCCCAAGATAATTTTTTACCAGAAACATTGCTCAATTCCATAAAAGTTTATAAAATGGCAAGAATCAAGTCAAAAACAATCAGTTTTTGGCATAATTTAAATTGCTGTTGTTTATCATTTCAGCAAATGTTTTCTACTTTGCTTTGGGTCAATCCATTAGAGATCACCCAGGCATTGTTGCTCGACATTTTTGATTTTCCTTTTTTACCAGTTATTTCTCACTACTAAGTGAGTTCAAAAGTGTTGAAAAAAAAATTTTTAGACTCATACTTTTTTTTTATGCGCCATTTTAAGTTTGCTTAGTAGTCGTTTTTGAACCAAAAACAAGTTTTACGTAAATGCATCTAACTCGGTTAATTTAACAGCTATCAAGACAAAATAATATCTTACATCATCAGAATGATGCCCTAGATATGGTTTGCTTGCAAAATATTATTTAAATGGTGAGAAAGGGGAAGAAAAAAATTCACAAATTTAATGACTGAGACTCAACTGGTACTAGAGTTACAGTGCATCAAAGTTGGCCAAATATTGGATTACACTTACAAAGTTTAACATTAATTCATAGAAAAACTCTACTTTCCAAACGTTTAACAGCAACAAGAGTTCTTCTCATTTAATAAATTAAATTCATTCAATAGAAATATGTACAAAAAATAAACAAGTGAATGAAATAAGATGGATGAGCATTGTAAAGAATATATATAATAATATAATGGGAAACATTATATTTTAAAAAAATAATATTGTTTACCTTTCTGTGATTCAATAAATTAAATTCAGGCAACAGAAATTTGTGTTAAATAAAAAAAATAATAACAAAATAATTATTCAGTCTTGAATATAAGAGATAACTTAATTATTGTGCCAGTTCAGTTGACTTTAACAAATAGTTTATTATTGTCTCCCATTTTAATTTATAGCCTGTGACAAGAGTTTATCTATAGTTGCTATGGTAACAAAATTTCTTTTTATGAGTTAAACCATTTTTTTGGGCGGGGGAGGGGGGGGTTGAGTTACTGTTAATTTAAGTGTTTGGTGTATTTGACATTAAAATTGATCTCAGTTGCTGTAAGTTCTTTTCTGAGTATACAAATGGCAGTGTTGTATATAAAGTTTTATATTCAGCATATTTTTCAACTTTTTATTTCAAAAAGTATTTTTATATTTTTATTGCAAAATGTCACCCAATTAATATAATTAAAGTTATAAGCGAGATAATTTCTTAATGACTAAGAATGTTTTCGTGACAAAAAGCACAAAAAAAAAAAAAAAAGAAAGAAAGAAAGAAAGAAAGAAAAGAAAAGAGAGAGAGAAACTGAGCACCGAAATTTCAACATTTTCAATACTTTGAGAAAGTTATAAATTTAACATATTGACTGATTAAATCAACACGTACTCTATTTTTGTCACACTCAGATCCAGTGATATTGAGTTAAAATGTGCATTATTACCATTAATGACGCTAAATGTTATGTATATGTAAGATGCAATATTTGACCAAGTTTAATGTACTATAACTCTAGTACCAGTAGAGTCTCAGTCATCAAATTGCTATCATATTTTCATATCAGTAAAAAGTGTTATCTGTGTTAGTTTCATTATTTTTCACTTAGTCCCTTTTGAAATATGTCACTTTAAACTTTGCGAAAGTGCAATATTTGGCCAACTTTAATGCCCTATAACTCTAGTACCAGTTGAGTCTCAATCATGAAATTGTTATCATATTTTACGTCATGAAAAGGTGTTACCTGTATCAATTTCATAATTTTTCACTCAGTCCCTTTTGCGATATTTTACTTTAAACTTTGCCAAAATACAATTTTTGCCATTTTTGAAAAATTGTAAAAAAAAAAAAATTGACAAAGTTCTCAAGCTTAAAATTTCTACAACAAGTAGTCGTATATTATATCTACACAAGAAAATAAAATTAGAGCTGAGACATACCTCCTTTTACTAATTTTGCAGCACTAAAACCTCGTATTTTATCCTAATTTTTGCTTTGTAGTTGTGAATTTTTTTTCCCTCTTTCTCACCATTTAAATAATATTTTGCACACAAACCATATCTAGAGCATCATTCTGATGATGTAAGATTTTATTTTGTCTTGATAGCTGTAAAATTAACCGAGTTAGATGCACTTACGCAAAACTTGCTTTTGGTTCAAAAACTAAGCAAACTTAAAATGGCAAGTAAAAAAAAAGTATGAGCCTTTTTTTTTTTCAACACTTTTGAACTTACTTAGCAGTGAGAAATAACTAGTAAAAAAAATTAGGAAAATCAAAAATGTCGAGCAACAAATTTTATTCTTTTTGAGTGATTTTAAATGGATTGACCCCTTTTTGAAATTTTTGGTATATTTTCAAGATTTTTTTCTTGCTTTTTGCTTTCAAACTATTCTGGATTCCTTTATCCTGACAAGAATAAACTACAAACCAGCATTTTATTTTTGATCATCAAAAATGAGACCCTTTAACTTTAATCTGCTTAACTCAGTAGAGAGTTCAAATTAAAGTAACATTGCTCATTTAAGCTATACCAAAAATCAAGTTAAGATGCTGATGAGATGAACTTTTTTTCATAAATACCTATATGACTCTGGAGCTAAGTAATAATTTGGAATCCTATTTCTGATTGAAAGATCAGGAGCTTTACAGGTTTGGTTTGTAATGAAAAATCTAACAGTTGTGTTGACTTCAGAAATGGCATTGAATGCTTTAAAAAAAGCATCCATGTATCCCTTGGATATGTAAGTGTGCCGAATGATGAGCGGATTTTCCAGTTCACCTTCCCACACTACTTCCTCGGCTGTATCATTGCATGTTTCTCCATTGCCAAACGCCCTCAGTACAGTACCATCATCATAATCTACCAAGAGGCAAGTATCTGTACCAACACGTTCAAGATATACCTAAAATAAATGAAATTTTTTAGACAAAACACTGTAGTAAAAAAACAAATAACTATTTGAGAAGCAAATGGTAACCATAATTGGAAGTTCAAGGAAAAAAATCCCATCAGCCAAAAAAAGCTATTTTTGAGAAAAATGCATTTAAATGTTTAACTCACTGGATTTTCCAAGTACTGCATTTTTTCAAAAAAATATTTCAGCTGACTTATGGTTTTTTGTACAAAAGATAGTAGACTATTCAAAATGAATACTTCAGCACATAGGGGACTCGTACGAAGGGGCAAGGGGGGGGGAACTGCCCCCTCACTTTTAAAAGTAAAGGGGTCTTGCCCCTCCACTTTTCTAAGTTCAAAATTAACGATCAAACAAAAATGATAAAAGTGATCAACTCATGGGTTTAAAGAAGGAAGAACTGACTTAATAAGTGTGGATATTTTTCGTTTCTCAAGTTATTATTTCATAAAAAGTAACATGGTGCTTAAATGAGACAAAATTAGTTTACTGTGGAAATCCATCCCGATTTTAGAGGTCGCGTTCCTGATTTTTTAGAGATCATTGAATCAGTAATAATGTTAAACTTTAATTCATAAACAAAAGTCAGCAATAGGGACACCGCCCATCTAACCTCACCCCCCCTCCCCCGCACATCCTATGACCCCCCTCCCTTTTTTTTGGTGCACCAGCCACCTATGCTTCAGCAACTACAAGATAGCAAAAACTGACTAGTGGGGTCCTTCCCCTGTGCCCTTCAACTATCAAAAACAAGTAGGGTTTTCATGCTTTTACATAATTCTTGCACTGAAGATAGCAATAAATTTACTAACACAAAAAATAATTCTAATTACTTTGTAATAAAATGCTTCACTTTAAACAAAAAATTTCATTTACATTTCCAAATTTTACTTTGTTATTAAAAAATATCGATCATTTGTCTGGTATGATAACAGAAAAAGTTTAGCTCAAATTAAGCATCTAATCTCTTATAACATAATATATTTTATAATTATCACACATTGGTAATTAAAATCATATTATTGATTTGAATGCAAATTAAATGACAATTCCACGCAAAATATTAAAAAATAAATAATTTAAAAAAAAAACAGTAAATCTTAAACAAGATGTATCTAATGGTCTTCAAGCGAAATTTACTGTTCATACTAGCAGAAAATGCACCATTTTAAATGCCTGACTAAATAATTATTACCAATGGTAAATCAAGTTGTAAGGTTGAGTATTGCCAATCATTGCAAGATATGGAATGAAAACCTATGATGAACAAGACTCCTTATTTTATTGCAAGGAATTAGTAAACTAGTTTTAAAAGCATTTAACTCAAAAATGATGTGCCACATGAAAACTGGATCAACATCCCCATTTTTTGTTTTAAATTGCACCAATGAAAAATATTCAAACTATTTCATCAGTTCTTAAAAACTGCTATTTTTAGCAGCACAATATATTCCTGTAATTTATTATAACAAGTTATATAAGTTATAACTGCAAAGATAATTGTAAAAATAGTACCATATATAAGTTTTTTTTTTTTAATGTTTTTTAATTACAATATAATATTAGAAAAATTTTATGATCAAAACTGAAAAGAGAAAGGGTAGATAAGGGTTAATGAAAAATAATAGTTTTAAATTTTCAAAGCTTTAAAATTTTACTATAAATAAAAAATTTCAAAGTTTAAAATTTTTTTGTGAAGGATATCATCACACTGATACATATACCTATACATTTTTAAAGTTTTATTTTTTATTTTTTACTTTAAAACATTTTAAATAGTTTCCAGAATCAGAATATTGGGAAAGACATTCTGCTCAATCAATAGAAAGTTTTTGATTGCAAGATTTCTAAAAGTAATAATGAAATGCTATTCTTACTTAAGCATAGGATCACATTAAAAAAAAATAATAATAATAATAAAAAAAAAAAAAAAAAAAAAAAAACTTATAACCAGCAGCATGTTTTAAATGCAACACAAATTTAACATTTCACAGAAAAAACTGCCATCTTTTCTCTGTTTTATGTCTCATTTTGCCACTGAAAGAATTTTTTCTTTGTCCCCTGTATCATCCAGTCTGCATTGCTGCATGTATGTACATGAAATGTTTTTAGCAATTATTAGAAGATGTGTGTGAAAAAGTACAAAAAGAAAAAAAAAAGACCAAACCTCAAATTCCTTATCCTCTTCTTCTTCTAATGTAGCATTAACATTATCAATAGCAATCAGTCCTTCTACAGGTTCCATCAAATACAGGAACAGGAAAACAGGGTCTGTTGTTTTTTGGACATGATTGTATGCTGACACAGTGAAATTATAATATCCAGGCTAAGGGAGAAAAAGTACTGGATTAAGCAAAAAGAATTTTCACATTTTATCATCATCTCTGACTAAAAAGGAAGGTTTTAAAATATAAATTAAATATTTCAAACAGAATAAATTAAATGATAAATCAAATATTCATTTTTAAAAAAAAAGAAGTATTTTAATAATATGCAAATTCTGTGACACATACCTCTTGAAACATCATAGTGTAAGTTGCATCAGAGCTATTCATCAAAGTTGTACCATTTGCCATTTGTACAATATACAATTCAACCTCACCTAGTGATAGAAATAGAATACATTCAACAATGGACTATATATAAGGAAATAAGACAATTTTAATGAAAATTACTAATGCACATCACAGGCATTTTTTCTATGCAATTGAAGAAGCTAACAGCTTATTAAGCTCAATCAACGATTGCTCAATTACTTTACGAAACGTGCAATACAATAAAAGAAAACTTTTCTCCGCAATGCCGCAAAATGGCCATAACTTCCCAGAAACAATTGTTCTCAACAAAGAAACAACATTAAATGAGTTTCCATTTCATAGTCAGCTGGTCAACAACTTTCTGGTCCAGAAGTACTGAAAAAAATCATTGGTGACCGATACAATAGTCAAAGGAATAAGCAGACTCATCAACCAAAGAATGTTGTAATTATGTCAGAAAGTTCAAACAAGATGGAATTTCTGAGTCATAGGAAAGTAGGGGAAGACAGGGCAGAATGGAACAATGTGAGGCAGAAAAGAAGCAACCCTTTATTTGCACTAAATGATTTAGCCAATTGGTGAGACATACTGGAACTAATAAATAACATAATGAGCAGGGCCGATCCTAGCAGGTGTGCAGGGTGTGCACCGCACAAGGGCGGCCAAAGCAAGGGTCATCGGGAATTTCTGAGAAGATAACTTTTAACTAGTCAAATAAATATGCTGAATTTTAAATGCTCAATTATCAAAGTAAGTGTCAATTTCCCGGCAGCATAGCATAGTTTAGGAAAAATAAAATGTTAGGGAACATTTTGTTGGTTCATTGTCCATTAATATCTACTCTTTACACACATGCTTCATTTGGTTGCAAAATTTGTGACAGAACCGCTAATCAGGCATGGATACAGGGGAGGAGAAATGAGGGAAATGGCCCCCCTCCTGAAGCATGATTGCCTTCTAAAAGTAGCACCGAGGGCGGTCACTAATGTTTACCCCACAAACTTTTATAGACCTAAACAATGAAGACATATTTTATTTATATAAAAAAAAGAAGCTATACTGATTAGATACCCTCGCAATCATTTCAAACAACAAATTATGTGTTCAACAATCGCGGATGCATGAAGAGAAAGTGGAAAATTGCGACTTCCCTGAGAGTCAAACAAATTTGAATGACGAACTAAAATTTTGTAACTTTCCCCCTTTACGGCATTTTTTTCTAATTAAGATCCTGAATAAACTTCCCGAATTCTGATCAGGTAGGAGGACAGGACTCTTGCACTGGGAAGTAAATTTAAATGTAACTCCAAAACGAAGATCCAAAAGGATGCCATGACCTCCTTGACGAGACTAAAGAAGGCTTGAAATTTTGTTTCTAGGACTTAAATTTCGGAAAATTTTGCTGGTCGAACCAACGATCTTAAGGACCCAATTAAGTCTCTGATTCACCCTTTCCACCTTAACTTAATCAAACATAGCCTAAAAATGTTGGCTCTAAAATCCAAAATGTGTTTTCAAAGGACAGCTTTTTCTAATGTCATCAAAAATTGCTTAATGATTTTTTCGGATTTCTTTTTCGAAATTTTTGCGATGGAGGGCCTCGAAATCCATTCCCAAACATTACTACCAAAGACTGTCTCAATTAACGTCATTAGAGAGGCCTCTAATCCCACCCCCTCTTACTTAACGTATTGAAAAACAAACTAAAATTGCGTTATTCAAACATCAGTTTCAAGAACTTTCGGAGAAGGACCCAGGATCCCCTTTTTCTTCAACCCAACCACTATATACCTCAAAATTTCGTTTTTAGACCGTTCCGTGGAGCCACAGAACCCATCCTGCCTAAACTAGCCTGAAATTGATTTCAGTTAAAAAAAACAGTTTGTGAGGGCACATTGAACCCCCGCCCGCTCTTAGTCTCATCGTTCTCAAACAATGCCTAAAATACGATTTTGAGACTTCTATTTCTAAGAAATTTCGGATTAGAACTGTCTGACTTGTATAACTTTTCACGGCGCTAGGGCATACCCATCAATGATCGAGGTAAGGTGGACAAAAGCCAATAGTTGTATTTTTTTAATATTAATATCGAAAAACATCCGAAAGATCCGCCGAAGCTTCCCAGTTTCGTTAACGTGACCAAAGATTGTATATAATTGCGCTTTTAGAAATATCCGCTTGGGAGCCCCAAAACCCTTCCTTCCCAAAAATAGCCCATAATGGATTTTAGTTCCGGTTCAGAACATTTTCACGTTACCCGTATCGTTTTCAAATATAGCGAAAAATGGGTTTTTGGAACAATAGTGCCCAGAAACTCCCGGAGGAAGGCCCCCAGATCCCCTACTGTAAGCAAAGACAGCCTAAATTTCCGCTTTAAACTTCAATTTCAAGAACTTTCGATGGGAGATGATTGAATCTCCCTCCCTCTAGTAACGTCAACAAAGATAACCCAAAATTGCGTGTTTAAAACTTCAGTTTCGGGAAGAGCGCCGATCCTTCCTAAGCTATTCTCACCAAAAATTGCTTCAAATTGATTAAAATTTTGAATAAATTTTAGGAAAGAACTCCAACATTACTTTCCCCTGAAGTCTCGAAAAACTTCCTGAAATTGCGATAATTTGATGTCAATTTTGAAAATTTCTCCATGCACCTTGAATGTACCCGCCTCTTTTGTCCTTACACCGAACACAACCAAAGATGAATTAAAACTATTTTTCATACCCCAATTTCGATAATCTTCTCGGAGCAATCCCCCCTCCTCCGTCCTTCCTTTGATGTCAACCAAGACAGACTATAAAATGCGTTTTTACAACTAGTAAGTTTTGGCATCTATTACTTTCTTCAAAGATAAAAATTGTACCTAAGGAGTACAATAAAACTTTTCTTCCTTCTTACAAGTTCATCATTCTTCTGTGTGTTTTTTTTTTTTTTTAAATTAAAACTTGGTATAGAAATTTGAAGAAAGATTTATATGGATGTTAAAGATTAGTCAAAATATGCAAATTACTCTTGAGGGGCGGCACATTAGGTCTTTGCACTCGGGCGGCCGACACCCTAGGATCGGCCCTGATAATGAAACTTGCTTAAGAGAGGTTTCAACATTTTGAGAAAATCCTGTACTAGATTTATTGTGTTTCTGCAAGATTCCCCTGTTTTCTTCGTTTTTTTTTTTGTAATTATTTAATTTTTCAGAATCCATAGTAAGCATTATGTATCTTGAGCATAAATAGTTTTCAAATACAAAGCAGCATATTGTCGAACCTCGTTATTGCGACACCTGGAATTCACGACACTCCGGATGTCACTCCAATTTTTCCAAGTCCCGAACTTCTGCTATACAATCTTAATAATAAGTTGCTCCGGATCTTACGACAGTGTTTCATGGTGAAACTCCAATTATGACGACATTTTGAGCTACACAAACAGGATTGAAATTTTCTCTGCAATTGAAATATTTTTAGTAAAATAATGAAAAGATCTGGAAAAGTTTATGGTAGGAATTTCTGACTCTGACAAGAGAAAAGAGACAAGTGTTAGATCTTATAGACCAAACATGCGACCTCAAGAATAGTGGGGGGTGAGTAAGATAAGTTCTGAAAGCTACAGACTTTAGATTTTGACAGAAAGGACAACCAAAAGGTGCATTTTAATACTGGACAAGGGAAGCAGCAGGAGATGAGAAAGATCATAGCTGTATGTGGTCATAGCAAGCTTCTCCCATGAGAGAAAAAGAGATAAAAGCTCCGCAATATATTGAAAAGGAACAAACAACTTTACAATGGAGAAAAGAATTAGAAAGTGTTTTTCCACTTGCAAAAGGTGGAGTTTAGCTGTCAAAAACTAATACAATTGCGACCAAAAGTGAAGTTTCCTTCTTGGTTTCTTTCTTGCTGATAATTGCAGGAAATCTTTCAGTTATTTACTTAATAACCAACTTTGTGGAAAGTAGGGGTGTTAAAAATGTTATTCAAAAACAAAGTAAACCCTTATTGGACAATATTTTCAAATAAAAAGAAAGTGAAGTATATTCTTGTCTTACAATTTTAGTTATACCTGCCAATAATTCAAAACTACATAAGTTAAATCAAATTAAAAAAATGAAAATATTACTTTTTTTATTAAATCTGTAATTTTATAACAAACTAATGTTTAATTTTGAATTTTTAAACTGTTCTGGTTATGAGGTCGCTCCGGCTATGACGACACTTTGTTGACAGTCCCCATAACGAGGTTCGACTGTGTGTGTGGTTTTTTTTTCATGACTGCACATTCAAGCTGAACTGCAATTTATCAAAAAAAAATGTATATGCTGTTACAGAAATTAAGAGTGAAGTTTTTAGATATTTGAAAATGGGATATCAAAACAATCTTACCTGTTGCTACGCTCATATGCATTGTAACGTTACGGTCTATTGGGAATTTATTTTTTTCAGAACCATAGCCAGCTATTTGATCATGACTACTAAGTAAAGGACTGTACAAAACATTCACAGCAAGATCTTTAATACGGACAGCAGTTTCAACCTTCAGAAAAAAAAGCTCAACTTTAGAAACAAAAGTATGTATTTAATTACTCTTTTAAACAAATTACACAATCAAAGTACAAATAAATTTTAATGTTATTAACTCAAATACTGTAGACTATAATTTCAACTGAAGTTCTTCTACACGACTTGCTTTTTACCTATTTATTATCTTTTTTTTTCTTAGTGCTGTACACTTATTTTTTATTTTGCACATTCATTTATTTTTAAATTCCTCTATTTAATTTAGTTAATTAATGTATGTATTATTTATCTATGCATCTTCTACTTTCACACATTTTAAAGTTAAATTATGTAAATTTGCAAACTGTGACATTGATAAAAGTTAACTACAATGAAGCACCATTTATATGTTTTTAAAGGGTATGAAAACAATGTGCAGGTCTGATCCCAATTTAACGAACCTCTATTTAACGAATTTTGAGATTTAGCGATTTTTATTTTTCTTCAACTAAAATGAAAGCAAAAACAAATATTTAATGAATAATAAACCCCGCATTAACAAATCATTTGAACAGCGAAAAAAATTTTTTTTTATTGATTTGATTTAGGAAATATTGGATTGTTTTCCAAATGACAATTCCATATTGTCTGAGGCAGAAAACCACTTTTATTGGAATCTGCAATTTTTGACGAGCAAGGGCGCAACCAATGAATAGCGATTTCGATGCAGAAAGCGATAATGACACTTCCATTAAAAATTACTTTTTCAAATGCCTTATATTACCTGGAAATTAAAAACGTTCATGCTTCATGCAGCAGGTTGTAAATGACACAGTACAGTGTCATTTACGACCTGCGTGTGGTTTCGTGTTACAGTACCCTGCTAACACGAACTCGCTTAACGCAAAATTTCGCTTAGTGGGAAATAAATGCCGTCCCCCATCAGATAAAACTGCAAATTAGGTTTAAAGAAATCGCTTAACACAAAGAGGATTTAAACGAAACCCTGAATAAGACACAGAAAATTTTAAGGTCTTGAAGAAAAAAGGGGAAAGAAAAAATAAATCCCCATACTTTTACATGATATTACTAACGAAAGCCAAAAGATCTGTACTTAAATGCAAGCAACATGGATGTTAGTGAGAAAATTCCTCTCCTTGTGAAGGAAAATCAGGAAAACCACGTTGCTTCAAGAAAGTATGAATTTTAGTTGTAGACTATACTTACAGTAAAAAAAGCTTGGATGAACAGTGAAATCTTCACCAAGTGGCTGAAAAACTAGATTTAAAATTTCCTCGTGAAAAGAGAAAAGTATAATTCTGAACACCTGTTCTACCCATGTAGAGGCTCAAGGTCTAAAAGAAATAAAGTTTTTTTATACTCGCAACACTGCAGCAAAAATACAGTCTTGTGTTCAAGAAAAAAATGAGATGTTTGAAAATGCAGTCGTAAAGAAATGGTTCCTATAGCCACTGACTGTTTTGAATTACTTGTGTTTCTTCCTTAAACTAAAAATTTGAATGCTTGGGTGTACATTTTTGTACAAAAGTAATTTGGATTCTATATTCTCTGAGACAAAAAAACAAAAAAAAATTGTCTGCTAAAACGAAATCCGGTAAACGTCGAAATCGGTTAACACGAAATTTGGTTAACATGAAATATTTTGGTGTCCCCTTGGAGTTCATGTTAATGAGGTTTGACTGCATTTTCTTCTCTTCATAGAGTCAAAAGCAGGCCCGGACTGGCCATAGACTTGACCGGGACATTTCCCTGTGCCCCTTCTCCAAAGGCGCCCTTCTGTTGCTTTCTTATTTTCAAAAACAATGTTTTAGCAATATGGAAATAAATTATGTAGATTCAAGAGGTGATTTTGCATGTGAATATTTTCACATGCAAAAGCAATGTTCTTCTTCTTTATATAAATGTTCCCTTTTATTACCCTCATAAAGGCAATCGGTCCCCCCTCGTTTCGTAAACGGTCTGCTCCCGTTTGTAGCTTATCTTTTGCCCCAAGGTTCAGTTCTGAGGACAAAAGCGGACCCATGGTGTTTCCTCAATGAAAAAGGGATGTGAGGATGAAAGTGACAGCACACATATCTATGGTCAAGAATGATTTGATTTATTGACTGTACTTAAGTTGCTGTCAGAGCGGATAGCTGGCATGACTCCTTGTTCTGATGACGATCATGAGTGCAATAGAAGCAAGTAAGATTAAAAATTATGTTAATTTTGGAAATCGGCGCACTAAAAATAGTATTATGTCGAAAAAGGCCGCACAAAATCAATATTTTAGTGGATGGATGCACACAATGACAGATGTCGCATTTTTAGTCACTTCAAAAAAAAAAAAAGGACAGAAGTGTTCGGTGATTCCTAGACTTTTTGAGTCAAGGCGCCCTTTTCGGAACTTGGATTTTTGCATGGCACCCTTCTCAAAATAAAAGTATGACTCGTAACTGACAGTCAAAAATAAATATGAGTCTTGTGTCTGCATTGAATAGCCCTTATTTATCCTGCAGAGGTTCTGCAAAACATGAAAAAAATGTTTCATAAATAATAAGTCTAAATTAGTTGAGAAAAAAATAGTAATATTTCGAAGTGGTCCTAGGAGAACTGCAGGGCTTCTCGGGGCACGTTTGGGGAATTACTGGACTAAACACAATAAAGATGCCGGAAAGTTTTTAATATAAAGCATTTTTTGATTTTAAACTAAGTTTTGTCAGTTAAAATCATAACAAAAGTTAAAGTTCATTGCCGTTGGCAAGCTTTGTGTTCAAAACATATTCCAGTTTTTGTAACTGGACTTAATTCCTTCACTGTCTTAGTCTTTTTAGCCAGAGGTGTGCACAAAGGAGGGGGTCATGGCATAACCTTTGGCATTGAAATTTTTAGGGGTTCACTTAAGATTTTTTAAATCTCATGTTAAAGGTTACGTTTTCGGGGGAGGGGAACACTGCGTAGCATTTGCAGGGAGTTCGTCATTGCCCTGGGAGGGGGGTTGTTGCCCTTGTGTAAGCTACAGTACTAACTTAAAAATATTTATATTTGAATTTCTGCATAAAATCGTTATATTCTTGCATTTTATGCTGCCTTTCTTTAGCTATGTCATTTTGAGACGTTTTTTAATCTGTGATTTCTCCTCATATATGAAGCTCGACACCCTCCTCCCCCTTGTGAAGGTTATTACTAAGAAATTTTGCATCAATGAAACAATACAAATCATTATGAGCAAAACAAAATTTGAGTTTGAAGAAGGAATGCATAACGATGTCGGAAATAAGTAAAATGCAGAGGTATTACTAGTGGCGTCGCTAACGGGCGCGAAGGGGGGGGGGTGTCCACTCTGGATGTGATATGTCTGGGGGGTGACACCCAAAGTGTAATTGCAAGTTTTTGAAAAATACGAAGCTGAAATGCACTTTCAATAGTACTAATTTGAAAATTTTCCAGGGGGTGGGACCGCCCGAACCCCAGTATTTCCCACCTCACATCATGGAATTAATACTACTATACTCAGAATTAGGTTCATGTTGTCAATACTTAGGCATAGTAGTGACCTCTTATACCAACGAACTGAAAACCCATTACGTTGTGTGGGTGGGATACGTTTAAAGTAATTACGGAGCCAACAATTTCATATAGACCCCCTCACATTTTAGATGACTCGACGCCCACATGCGTCTCGGGCAAGTTACATAAAAAGCAGTCATAGTTTTTATTTGTCTTCTGTATATTATCCCACTAAGAACACTTTGTTTTTCACAAATGCAGTTGTTTCTAAAAATTTTAAGAATTTCATATTTACATAGAATTTAAAAACTTTTTTTTTTCATTTTAAAGGGGGGGGGAGGGGGTGATATCACAAATTACCGCTCCGAGTGTCACCCATGCTCAAATAGTAAAACAGATTAAGATCAAGCGTGTCCCTCTGAACTATTTTTTTTTTTCCATTCTCCCTCTCTTTTTAATATCATTGGTTTATTTCATGATGGCTCTTTCTAATTCGCGTCAGTTTTCTAAAACAAAATTTTACACTCAAAAAGTTTTCCAAACTTCAAGACAACAATGCCATAAAAATGAGTGGAAACGTTTTAAAAATGTTCGTTTGCTATTATGTACTTTTAAAATATAACACTTTGGATAGCGAGAATTTCTGAAACTAATTTTCAGAAATTAGATCCTGTTCTGAGAATGGGGGGGGGGGGGGTATCATCACGAAACACCCTCCTGTTTTCTTACCCTGCGGAACAAAAAACTTGTAATTTTAATTTTACGTCGAAGAAATTAAGGAATTCTTAAATGAAAAAAGGTGGCAAGGGGAAAATTAGACAAGATGGTCAAGAAATTTATTTGTTCTTTTAAATTGAAATCGTTGAGTTTTCTTGCAAAAGTTTTATTAATTAATTTATTTATTTTATTAATTCATTTATTCCTTATTATGGAATAAACAACAATAATAGCAATTTTAAATGCATATCCATACATAAAAAAAATGATTCAAGCTTTTCCCAATAGTTGCAGTGTTATCAAAATGATATTATTTAATACGTACTGCAAAGAGGCAATCAGGTGCATTGGATGAGTTTAAAGTTCGATTGGTTGTATTTTCTTGTAACTTTGACCCAAGATATTTGCTATGACATTGTCATGTTCATAGCATAAATGAGCCGATTTCATTACAAATGCATATTTCGTATCAAATTTGAGGTTTGAGATGCAAAAAAAATAATATTATACTTTAAGTACATTTTTTAAGGGCTGAAATTAATTAATCACTAGTGTCATTTCTCATGTCATATCCGTACTAAAGTCTTCATCTTAATTACTCTTTATTAATTTTCATTTTTGATAAATTATAATATTTTTTGACTTACCCAATTCGTAAAATCATGTTTTCCCTTCATGACTGAATGCCTTTTTTGTAAAAAAAATATATTTTAAAACAGTCTTTGAAAACGGACAACAGTTTCAAACGTGATATACATCTCTTTTTAATTTTGAATTCCAGAAGCATTTTGTCGAAAATGCCAAACTAGCATATGCTGGAAAAAAAACAAAAAAAAAAAAAAACCTGGGCATGAATTTTGATCGCACGGAGAAAAAAAAGCTCAACAGCTTTAAGTATTGAAAAATTTATGTGAAAAAATGACAGCATCATGTTTTAAAACGGCAGCAGATACCAGTGAAAAATGTTCAATCGACAACACAAAAAATAATGTATCCCGGCAAGAGATGTTGTCTCCTAATGCTATTGAACTAGTGAATGATGCATTTCCAGAAGAAAGACGAACAAGCAATGAATTTTCGGAAGAAGTGCCTATTGATAACATTTAGCAAAACTTCTCATTCCTAGAAACTAGAAAATATCCCCCCCCCCCCCCCAGCGTTCTTCAAATTTTCAGGAGGTATTTTGGGGTTTTTCCTCTCTTTTCTAGAGAGGGTCTCTTTCTAGGGGGTAATCAGTAATATTTAAGGGAGTGTGCTAACACTTTTGGGGGGGAGGAGGCCTCTCCTACTATTGTTGAACTTGCAAAAAATATGACTTCTCTTTTGGAAATTTTCTGTAACAAAAAGGGCTTTATTTACTTCTCAATGATTTTTTTATCCCCTTAAAATATCCGCACTATCTCTTAAGTCCTTAGATATTATGGAGGCAAAATCGGCGCCCTTCAACTCGGCTTTCCCTTTTGACCACCCAGTCCGGCCCTGGTCAAAAGAGAGCTATTTCGATTCAAGTATGGAGGAAATTGTCAAACATCTATTACTCAGTACTTTAAAATTTAAAATTAACTAGCGTGCAATGATTCATGGAATTCTGAACAAAACATGCACACTTTCTTCATTTTGGACATTTATGCTCAGTTGCTTATTATGGCTTATAGATAAAGTAAGTGCTTTTTTTTGACACCCCAATATTACGAATAACCCTGATTTAAGGTATAAAAGTTTTAGTCACGATGAATTCGTTAAATCGGGGCCCCACTGTATGTAATATACAAACATAGGAATACATTAATACCTATTGGACTCTGCCGGGACCGATTCAAAAAAAAGTACAAATGATAGAAACGTATCAAAGAGAAACATATAAACGGTGCTTCGCTGTATTTGTTTTTTTCTGCAAAAATAACACTACAGTTTAAATAAAATCATTCTTACTTCAGTTAGAAGTGTGTATGAAGAGACAATGTTTGATATCCGAATATTGACAAGATAGACTCCAGCTTTTCTGTATTTATGTTCAAATGTTTCCTGAATGCCTTCTCCTTCCTTTGGAATGTTCCACTTCCAAGTTTTCTTGTCACCAAATGTAAAGACAGCAGTTGCATTTGTTGGTAATAATTCAGAAGGTGGGTAAGTCAGTTCGAATATGATAGAACCTAAAAAAAAAATTGCTCAATTTAGTAAAAATATATCAACACATACTTCCAAACAAAAATACCTTTTATCATAGGTAGGCTCTGGTTCAAAATTTATTATTTAGTTTTAATTTATAATGGAGTATTGATCAAGTACAATACTATCCAATTTTTAGTCCAACAGTTAGTTTTAGGTTTTTAAAATAATAAAATGTTATGGCACAGACAAAAATGATCATACTTACTGATATTATAAATGCGAAAGTGACTTTGTATTTTTGTTTGTTACCTTTTCACGCCTTAACTGCTTAATGGATCATCATGAAACTTTGTATACACGTTGTCAGGGGTGTTTTTCATTTAGAAAAAAAAAAGTATTATTCTAATTGAGACTTTTGAGGAACTTATTCAAAGAAGAATTTTTTGACACTATTGTTCTAATTCTGAAGGGGATTATAAGAGAGAATGTTTATATTATTTTGAATTTTTTTTCGCATTCTGAAAGGGGTTTTTAGAACTATTTTCCTAATCCAGATATTTTTAGGGGGGCTGTTAACTTTATTTGAAAACTGTAACCCTTATTTTAACTAGGAAATTTTGACACAGATGCGTTTTCATAATATAACGAATTTTAAGGAATGTTTTTCTTCTTCTAATGGAGAGTTTGGGAGACCTTACTCGTATAAGAATCTTTAAGGACTGATGTCCTCACTCAATAAAGGATTTTTAGAGATTAATGTCAAAACTGTACTGGAGATTTGGGGGGGGGGGGGGCTGTTGTCCTAATTTCAATGAGGATTCAAAGTTCTGTTGATGCTATTGTGGGACTGTTGCCTTTATTCAAATATTTATCATTTGTCTACATTTATTTTTATCTTTATATTCATTTTGGTATTTTGATTTTTTAGGGGAACATCAACTTTATTTATGCAGTTTTCTAATTTGAATGGGAATTCTTAGGGACCAATTTTAATGGTATTTTTCAAACTGTCACCATTATTCTGTTGGAATATTTAACAGTGTTTTTTTATTATTATTTAACATTGATTGTTGAACACGCGTCACTTGAGATAATTTCATTTTTGAATAGGCCGCACAACCCCGGGCGATGCAGCCAGTTGTAAATACATTTCATTGTTATCAAAAAACATTTGAGCATTTTCACACACCAACATGCACATATATAGGAGAAATAACATATACAACATACTAGGAAGTATTTGAGGAGTATTGGTGGTGACTCCATATATAGGAAGAACAGGTCTTTGAGCTTTTAATATATGAACTTGTGAAAAATTTGCATGAGGATTAGATGCATGCACTCGAATAACATAAACTCCAGGCTGTGGGTACTTGTAAGTTTTCTCATATTTTCCTCCTTTTTTCACCTCTGAAAAAAAAATATTTCAAGTAAACCAAGTTAAAACATTTTTGACCACAATTCATAAAATAAAGCACATCAAAAAACATCAGAACTTTACAAGAATAGAGAAGGTTTATTACAATATAACTTTTATCTTAAAAATATAGATTTAAAACCATGGGTCAAAAGGTAAAAACCAAGGTATTAAATTGTGTAGTACAAAACATTTATGAAATCTCTGAAGCATTTATCGCGACAGTGATGTTTGTTCATTAAAATTGAAAGATGTGACAGTTTAGTACTATATTTACTTTTCAAATAATATTTCTCAAGAAAAAGAAAATCAAAAAATAATTTAATTAAGTAATTTTGAAGAAAATCTTTTTATGTTATGAAATATTTTGAAAGAAAACAAAGAAAAAAAAAAGAAAACAAAATGCAAAAAAGAAAAAGAAAATAATAATAATGCATTAAAAGTCTCCAGATTCAAATACATAATATTTCTTCACAAATATTTATAATTATATTTTATAAATATTCATAAAATGACAAAGAATCATTACCTGCTAAAAATTCTTTCTTAGTTTTCCCATCACCAAATTCCCATAAAACATCGACAAAAGTACCACCACTTATTTTTATTTCAATGGTTACTTGTTCTGTAGTTGAAGCATCTGGAGGATTAACACTTAACTTCAATCCAGCAAGAGGTCTCTGAGAATCGACTTTTTGCTGTCGAACAATGGGCACAGTAGAAAATTTGTTTGATAGCTTCATAACAACATCATGCATACCTGGGGGAAAAAAAGTCATGAGTAACTAATTACGAATAATTTTCGAACCATTGTCACAACAACGCCATTCGCGTTTGTCAAGTGACAAACATAAATTGAGAGAAAGTGAAATTCTTATCTTTATCAAATAAAATAGCAAATAACATCAACCCAATTATTTATGAATGGCATCACTATTTACATTGATCGATCAAAATAAGAAATGATCTTGAAAATTACTTTCCAAGCAAAGTGAACTTTAACCTATTTTATTTAAAAAAAAGTTTTTGATGAAACTCAGATCTTTTAATTAGACTAACATATTCAATCTTTTGATCCTTATGCACACATAAAAGTTATCTTTCAAAAATATATTATTTGTTTGTTTACAGGATTTTGTGTAAAGGAGCTTTTGTTTTTCATGAAAATATTGATGTCTATTTCAAAAAGTCAAAAGTAAACTTTATGAGTTTTATTACGAATTTTTCAAAAACAAAAGCAATTCTTTTAATGTCAACAGTGGGTTCAAGTATAAAATAGTCAGATACATGTAATAAAAATTTAAAAGCTGCTTTAGATTAGTAATCAAAGATAAGTTGCCTAAAGGCATCCTTTAAACAAATTAAGAAGCAAACTTTTCTTATTACAAGACAAAGCTATAAGCAATAGCGTTAATTTCAAGAATGACATCTGAATTTAATAGTGAAATGAACTCTCAATATAAACTAATTATGTTCATTTATGGTCTCACAATAAAAATTGAAAATAATTATGAAGTAAGAAAAGTCACAGACACAGTACGAAGATTTGCTGTTCAAAAAATAAAAACCTAGTTTGATGGAAATAGGAAAATGGAAGGTAAGTAATAAAATCACAAAGAATATGGGGTTAAGAAACGGGGAAGAGCAAACAGTTTGCTTAGATTATGATTTTTATATCTACTTAATTACTTGTAAATTAGAATTACATTAATTGATGACCATTTATAAAAGAAAAAAAAAACCTTAACTGTTTTTTTTCTTTTTTTTGTCAAGAGGTTTCAACCTAGTTTGAAAACTAACATCTACTGAAACAAAAATATATGTGCCTTAAAATAACTAATCACTTTTATTAATTCAAAATGTATGTTTTCAAAAAAAAAAAAAAATCAACAGCAATTACTTGATTCCTCTCATCTTCTTTTTGCTTTATTTACTTATTAAAGCAAATCATTCAAACAACATAAAAACCGTCAATCAAAAATGCTTTAATTGATTTTGCTTGCTGTGTCATAGCTATTAACACATTACTTTTTAATTTCAACAATAAATAAACTCAGTAACTTACCAATTTTTTTACTAAATAAATATTGCACTCCCATTTCAATTGGATTATTAATTATTGCTTGAAAATAATGCACTTTTTGTGTGTTAGATAAAATGTCTTGTGGGATAACAGTTTCTTGCATATCGAATGTTATTCCTCCTAAATCAGTAGGTTCCTTCAGAAATGGTTTTCTACAGGGAAAAAAAAACATTCATTAAAATCTTAGAGACACTTATTGCATATGAATTTTACAAAAACTGCCAGCAGTACAAAAAGCTTGTTTTCTAATTTAGAAAATACTACACATTGATTTAACAGCAAAATGCAGACTAGCACGGGAAAAAAATAGTTTGGATTAATTGTGAATATTACTCAGTGCAACTATTATTGAGTGAAATTTAATATTGTTGTTTTAGGCTCAAGTGACAGTAGGGGCGGGTACAAAAAAGGGGAAACGGGGGGGGGGAGGGTATGCTGAAGAATGACCTCCCTCCTCCCTATGAACGAACCTATGGTTTAAGGTACGAAAGATTTTCTGAAATTGTTTGTGGTCAATTAAAAGTACCAAATTGGCCAGGAATAAGGCACTTAATTGGGGATAAACATTACAAATTAATTTTATAAGCAATGAAACAAAGTAGTAGTCCAAATATTTACTTCCAAAAATAACTAATGAATTGAAAAGATACTGTAATCGATTATATTTTATGCATAAAGTGTTTGAACGCACTGAGGACGTATACTGCGGTCAACAGTTTAGGGGGATCATGTAATACTTATGAAAATGAGCCAAACAACATAAGATATTCAAAATACATAAGGATCAAAAGTCACACATCAAGGGCATAAAATCTAGGGATAAAAATTAAAATACTTTCAAAAAAGCATAAAATGATTTATGCAGTGGCAAACTAGTAACTTAATAGAACATTCCGTCATTTGAGAAAAATTGTATGACAGACAATTACAGACAGAACAAAACATAAATTAACTTTTTTTTTTCTCACCAAATTAAAGAAATAATACAAAGAAGTTTGCATATGAATTGCTTAACTTGATGTCTTTCTACTGCTAAACTAATAAATAATTTAATTTAAGGTAGACTGTTGAAAAGAGGGAGAAATTAATAAAAAACCCTTCCTTCTACATATATTAATTTGCAACTTACATTTCAAGTTTGTGTACTTGATCACAAAGAACCTGTTTATGAATTCATATCCAATTAAACATATAGTACATAAGGTTCATGGTGTAGGACAGAATTTATAGCAGAGAAAAAAATTATAACCAGGGCGAGACAGGTCGGAATTGAATCCACCATCTTGGGATTATGAGACTGACATTCTGCCAAACTTTACTACAGAGGCCCTCAACCACACATAAATGCCATACACATACAGATAACAATACAGAAATAATCAATTTCATAACTCACCGATAGGCAACCTTAGCCATTGCTGATATGAAAGCAATTATGTCACCAGGATAAACTTCAGGTGTATCTGTTAAAGAAATGTACTGGTGGCCAGTTTCAACTGTTATTTGTACAACATGAACAATTTCAAACTCTAGGACTTTGGCAAGGTTGTGGTGTGGGCACTTAATTATTTTGTTGCTGGTGCAAGTCTGTAACTGAGCACAGAAAGATTCTTCTTTGCTGCAAGTGCGAACGTCCCGTATGACAGGACAAACTGACCCTTCTGGGCATTTTTTTCGAAGAACCTGAAGAACAAGAAATCCAATATTACACAGATATTAAAAATAATGTACTTAGTTCAACAGCTCATAACAAAAATTTTTTTTTAGTCAATAGGTATATCAAAACTAAGGTGAGCACATCATGAAATATTTAAGCAATGTGTTAATGTTTGCTTGTTGAAATTCCTTAACAAATACATGCGCAAAGTAACAATTACTAACAATAAAATCCTTTTTCCCCTTTGTTAATAGGCAGCTAAATAAAATTTTACAGCCAGCTTTCATTCAGTTAAGCAATGTAAAGTGCAATTAGAATAATTTCAGTTTAAAATATGATCATCTAAATGGAATTGAAAAGTAACAATGATTTCATCGGAAATCCATAAATGACATATGGGTGATTGATTTTTGAGAAAGCATGATTTTATCGGGATAAAAAAAAAAAATTCAAGAGGAAAATTTCCTGCCATGTATCATAAAATTTAGGCAATTAATGTTTATTTGAAAAATTGTGAAGCATAAAGGAAGAGTTATTTTTACAGTAAAACTAATTTTAACTAAGAAATAACACATGAACTTTAATGAAAAGGGTGATCTTGATGTTGACTTTTCAATAAAAGATATATTTATTTGAAGTTACTTAAAATTATTTGCAAATCACCTTATTCCAAATCATTTACATTTTATTTATTTCTAGATTTTTATAAGTAATTATTTAAATGACTAAACCCCGACTTCACTAAAAAAAAAAAAAAAAAGCCTGGAAATTCAACAGGTAAAGCAGTTCTCAATGTATGAGACTTATTGAGAATGTTTTTTCATTCCGAAAAATGTTGGTCTCTTCGTTCAGAGACTACTGAAACTGCGACAGAATCATAACAGAGCCATTTTTTAAACAAATCTACAGCAATCTCGGATTTCTTTTCTGCATGGGAGCTATTACAGCTGGATCATGGTTCTAATTTCTCAATAAAACACTAAGTTCATTTGACCTAAATTTGCTTTGTATTTGGACTGGACCACCCTCAGTGAGCCCTATCAACCCCTAAAAATTTACCAACCCCCTATAAACCCCATTGAAAATTTCATTGACCCCAAAGGGATTGGTATCGATCGCTTCAGGGAAACCCTGAGGTAGATGGAGCACAAAACCTTTGTATTAATTATATTCTTACGAGCTACGTACCATAACAGCCATTGCTCCCGATTCCAAAACCCACAAACGAACAGCCGAAAGTCTCCCTCTGGTGTCGACTGGCTCAAGCTGAGGAATGACGAGCATATAACCTGATTCTTTCGGTGACATATCAGGTGTCTCATGTTGAGGTATCAATGGTCCAATTGCTTGAATATTGGTATCTTAAAAACAAAAATCAAGTTAGGCAAAATCAAATAAAACTTAAAAAATTGCTTTAATTTATGGGATGGAGTTGACAAAAGAACATTTAGATTGATGTGAAATAATTGAAATTTCAATTTTGGTGGTCACACATTTTGCAAGTGCCATTTTCCGAACTTAAATCAGGGCAGTGGCAGAGTGTGAAATCCCCTTAAGTTTAATATGCATTACCAATCCAAATGTAGGAGTTTATAAACAGGTAAGGACTTTTATCACATCCATGAGGTGGATTCTAGCTGCACTATGAATTAGGGCAACAATTTTATGCCTGCTTATGCTCTTTAATTAAACCTGGTCTCGATTTATCTTAATAATGATATAGTTTTTGACCTTTTACATAAGGTTATAAGCATAAACTTGCTTTTATTTGTCAGAATTAACAGTCAACAAATAAAACTAATGAACAAAGATGATACAGAAAAAAGTAAATATGAAGATCCTTAAAAGTAAGAACCATTATTTTAAAGAGCACTGGCATGTCCTCTACAGCTAATCACTGAGCCCAACAAGATGCCAGTGTGGTACTTTCAGAAATTAAAGATGTAAGTAAAAATAAGATGAAGGCAAGTAAGTGGATCCAAAGCTTTAGTTCAATGAGTATAACTGGTTTAAAAGTAAATCAGTAAGATCAATATGGATATTTATTTTTATATGAAGAAATGACAGATGCAACAATATTCAACATTTTGTTTAAGAATGCGTATGAGTTAATTACATACCAGGTAATCCCATCATAACTTTAGATTCATCACCCCAGTCTATTTCCATGGTAACAAATCCACCAGTCATTGTCGTCAAATTGCATGTGACTACAACAGTGGGTTTTACAACGGGCGGGCAGCTAAACACAACTGTCTTATTTTCAATACTGTCTGTAATTGTCACCTCAGTACTTGCCAGTACTCGATAACTCTGAAAATATAATGATTTGTTAGAGAAATCTTGAATGTACACAAGATTATGAATTCCAATTTTCTTCAAAGGCAATTCAGATTTTCCAATTTCTATCTATCAAATCAATTTTAAAATTTTGAACAGTGTACATGAAAGTTAATGATGCTTTTATTTTCAACATTATGCTTTTTGCTATGAATGAATGTTATTTAAAAACAATTTTATGTTATTTTTTTTATTTTTTTAAATCTACAGGTCTGCATATTATGACATAGGATTCTTCTTTTTTCCTATTAAATTGCACTTTTTGAAAACAATATTCTGACTAGCTGTTAGGACTTTTTCCTCAGTCATTAGGTCTTAATTAATTTATTTTAGAATGCTCAATTATTTATTTTTATTTATATATTTGCTTAATTCATTCTTTTAACTTTATCTTTCATTTTGTTATTTTATTTATTTTCAGACTTTCTCCTAAGTTATTAAAAACTTTCATGTGTTCAACATAATTTGTCTGAGGTAATACAGACTGTTGTCCAAGGTAATACAAAGGCACACACATACTCTGTGGATGGATATTCACTGCTGTGCAGATACATTCGCAGCAGATATGTGTATTGCTCGATAATTTTTAGCTAACATCAATGTTAAACATTAATTAATGATTACCTTCTAAGTTTGCAGAAAAATTAATGCAAAACTTATTTTTATGGAAACATGACTGAAAACCAAAGTCATCTTAGAAGATGATTTATCTACCCACTTTTTGTGTTTTTTATACCTGCAGATAGTTTTGAGTTGCATGAGCAGATACTTTATATTTTTATTTTACTATGGTGGTCATTTCTGAACCTTTTGCTCAGACATTTTCAGTTTAAACACAAAAGAACATAAGTTACTAACTATATTCAATAATAATTATTATTACAATTGTATGAAAAGTTGTTCGTGTAATGGAAAAGAACTTATCTCGGGCACGGGGCCCGTTGGTCCTCATTACGAAGTTCTGTTAAAAATTTAATCTAAAAAAAGTTAATGAATAGAAAATTTTAAAAAGAAATCTGGGATGACAAGGGATATTTAATGAAATTTATGGTAGGAAATCAAACAAAAATAGTAATTTCAAAATGGAATACCTCAGGTGCACCCCTGGGCTTTGCAGAAACTTGCACCCAATATTTCCCGGGCACAAAGAACTTATGAGCTTGAACGTCATGAACATCATTAAAAGCTCCAAAACTACCATCACCATAGTCAATGGTAAATTCAACATCATCCCCAGTCTCATAGCTGACGGAAAATACAACATCTGTAGCTGTCTGAGAAACATCATCTGATGGTTTAACAGCGAGCCCTGTAACTGATATAATGATGTTTGACCTGTAAAAAACTAGAAGATCTGGATTTGTTCCACATTCACTTGCAGGTGCAACAGGTACACTTTCGACTAAAAGATAAAACAAACAATTAATAATTATTTGCTTCTATAATTACTATTAAATAATACAACAGCAGCATTAATACATTCCAAATTTTAAAATCAAGCAAATAAAATATTTTTTTAGATTACCAAAATTTTTATTGATTGAAAATAAAATATATGAAATATTACATCATTCAGCAACTTTCACCAAATAAAACAAGTAAATAAATTATGGGTTATTTTCTTCCGCATAAGTAGTACTATTTTATTGCAGAAATGAGTATCAAGCGAATATCATGCTTAAAAACAAAAATGAAAAATGCGCTTTCACAACAGAATCTCGAAACCAAAAATAATAATATAAACACAGTAAACACATGTTTTCATTTAGTCCCACAAATAAAAACAAATCGGTACATGGGAATAACAACAATGAAAGTCACAAAAATCGTCAATCAGGAAAAGAAACTATAATTTCTTAAACTGTATTTGCTAAACTAGAGCACAAAAAGATCAAAATAAGAATGTATTTGCATTTACTGAAATTACGTTGAACGGTAAAGCTGAGGAATTACTTCTGGAAGTACTAAATATTTCGATGAAAATATTTTATCGTGAAATTCTAAACTAAAGAGAAAACGTGTCACTCACTACTCACTTATGAAATGAACCGCTTGAAAATCGTACACATTGATTGTTTACATTTTTCCTACTCGCAGTTAACAGTTTATTTTGTCCTAGAAACTGAGTAGGAAAGGAGAGGCATTTCAAAGCCAAGTTTCGGAGACAATCCTGAATTTCAGATTTTCTTTTGACGTTATGTAACCAAAATAATATTCGCTCCTGGTTCTTGGGACGCAAGACATTCCCAAATTAAACCACTGGCATTTTTTTCTGCCGATTTTTTACGCTATACGATTATTTGTGCTGCTATGGATATATTTGTAACAGTAACCGGTCGACCGCGATTAACCAAGCGCATTCGAAATCAGCTACCGGCAAATGAAACCATCCCAGAATAATAAGGGCACCACCTCCTATATAACTGATCATAGAAGGTGGTGGGAAGGCCCCTCGCATATTGACCGTTCCCAAGCGGTAATTCTGTAATCCAGGCTATGGCTTGGTTTCTTCAATGCTCGATAGATGCCGCCACTACTTTTTCATGATTTTTTTTTTTTTTGCTTTCTTTTTAAAAATGTCTTGTGTCTTTTGAAGTTTTAACCATGGATAGCTTATCATCCGGCTTTACTTATTCAAATATTAATATTACAAACGATCAAAACGAAAATTTAACTTACAGAGTAAAAGAAATCACTGATGAAAATGCTGCAAATGTAAGTTTTAAAATTTGCGGATATAATTTAATTGCGGATAATCACGAAAAAAAAAAGATGTTATTAAAGGGACAGAACAGCCGATTTAAATTATTGGAATTAAAAAAAAAAAATGTGAAAATTCATATGCCTAAAGGTTTAACGTTGTAATTAATAATTTAATCAACGGTCTAATTGATACAACTATATCAATTAGATAACATTATATGCAGTATTCGGGGGGGGGGGGAGTACATGTATATAGTGTGAAATGTAAGTCAGAACAGCTCTTTTACAAAAGTACTCCAATAGGCTTTCTAGTTTTTTTATTTATTTATTTATTTATTTATTATTTTTTTGAAAAACACAAAGACACACATATATATATATGCCAATGATTTTTTTTGGTGGTGGGGGGGGGGGGGTGATTGCTTCCTTTTGGGGGGGGGGACACATTCACCCTTAGTTTTATTTACCCATGTTTTGTAACATTTTTTAAAATTAATTTTCTGTTTAGTTTGTTCTTTAAGTTTTGTTGTTTTTTTCCACCAGTACTTACATGTTCTTTACTTAATTGCTATGTTGGGCCTTTTTTGGTTAAAGATTTTTTAGATTGTATTTGTGTTTTAATAAAAATTGAATTAACTTCTCTTTTGATTGGCTTATACAGATTTAACTTAAATATGCTTGTTAATTTTATACACAGAACTGGTTACAGCAACACAGTGAAGATACAAAAAGTACTTGGCGTGTTGCAACAACACATATCCGAAATCAGGGAGATTTAATAAATACAAAATCAGCTATCGCTGTGTGCATGACAGACAGAATAGTTTCTGGGGATGTTCCTTCAAAGCTTATAGGATGCACTGCCAAATTGACAATCACAATACAAAGGCAAGTACTTTCAATTAAATGTATATATAACAGAGTTTGAAATAGGGTTCAATTTCTAGAAGGGGAATGTCCCCCTTTACTTCAGATTCCAGGGGGGGGGGGACTTTTTGGAATTTCGGGGGAGAATTTTTATAAGTTCTGAAAATTTGTTTACATTTTTTTTTTATAATTCATTTTTATTTCATTTTTCTATTTATTCATTTTTAAATTATAATTTTTTTGGTGTAATATCAGTCCCACACATTTTCAAATAATTATTCCTTAATTTTGCAATTTTACTTTATTATTTCATTTTCAATAAAATATTTTACAACTAAGTAACATCACATACACTCAATTATTTTTTTTAAATAGAACATTTTCTGGTTCTAATTATCCGAATGGGGTTCGGTCCCGATTGTTTAGAAAAATATTTCTACTGAACAAAGATTTTTTTTACTGGCGATGAAAAAGTTAAAGTAAATGCCTATAATTTTCCAAAACGGACTGTCGTTTCCAGCAGTTTTCGGATCGCATTTCGACCGGCGGATCGGAATTAGTTGATATTGACGGATCGGAATCGGTTGATGTAACCAGTTCTGTGTATAAAATTAACAAGCATATTTAAGTTAAATCTGTATAAGCCATTCAAGAGAGAAATTAATTCAATTTTTATTGAAACACAAATACAATCTGAAAAATCTTTAACCAAAAAAGGTCCAACATAGCAATTTAGTAAAGACATGTAAGTACTGGTGGAAAAAAACAACAAAAGTTAAAGAACAAACTAAACAGAAAATTAATTTTTAAAAATGCTACAAAACATGGGTAAATAAAACTAAGGGTGAATGTGTCGCCCCCCCCCCCCCCCCAAAAAGGAAGCGATCACACCCCCACCACCACCAAAAAAAATCATTAAAAATCATTGGCATATATATATATATATATATATATATATATATATATATATATATATATATATATATATATATATATATATATATATATATATATATGTGTGTGTGTGTGTGTGTGTGTGTTTTGCAAAAAATAAATAAATAAATAAACTAGAAAGCCTATTGGAGTACTTTTGTAAAAGAGCTGTTCTGACTTACATTTCACACTATATACATGTACTCCCCCCCCCCCCGAATACTGCATATAATGTTATCTAATTGATATAGTTGTATCAATTAGACCGTTGATTAAATTATTAATTACAACGTTAAACCTTTAGGCACATGAATTTTCACATTTTTTTCTTAAATTCCAATAATTTAAATCGGCTGTTCTGTCCCCTTTAATAACATCTTTTTTTTTCAGGATTATCCGCAATTAAATTAAGGAAAAAAAAAAATAAAACTTACATTTGCAGCATTTTCATCAGTGATTTCTTTTACTCTGTAAGTTAAATTTTCGTTTTGATCGTTTGTAATATTAATATTTGAATAAGTAAAGCCGGATGGTAAGCTATCCATGGTTAACACTTCAAAAGACACAAGACATTTTTAAAAAGAAAGCAAAAAAAATCATGAAAAAGTAGTGGCGCCATCTATCGAGCATTGAAGAAACCAAGCCATAGCCTGGTTTAGAGAATTACCGCTTGGGATCGGTCGATATGCAGGCCCCTCAGGACAAAAACCACGACTTCATCAAATCAGCCAACCGGTGCAATTGGCTCCTCTAGAGCTGCTATATATATAGAGCCTGTGCAAAAACCGAAGACAAGGCAGATTCCTGCAGAGCTATCGGTTGTAAAACTCATGAAAATATCTTATGAACAATTCGCAACTCCAACGAACTATAGGGGGCACTGAAGTCACTGTCTAATGGCGGAATTAAAAACTAAAACAAACGCACATGGTAACGAAGAAAATGCTAAAAGTGTTGTGATTTTTGTTCGTACGTATGATTCTTTCGCTTTATTCTTTTTAAATTAATTTTCAAAGTCTTGTGGATATTCTGGCCCACGTAGAAAGAAATGAGAATTCAAGAAGCATTACTAAACGTCAAAGATTAATGCAAACTACGTAGTTCGTAGTTCTAAGCAGCTATTTCCACGATGTTGAATTCGATATTTATCAATTCTTGATAAAACTAAATAATAATTGTGGCCTGACAAGAATAACAATTAATGCTAGAAAATTCAATATGACATTACAAATTGTTATCGAAAGAAGATGATACTTTTTTGCCTTGCTTGGCTAGCGCTTATTGTTTTCCATTTGTAGCTGAGTTCGAATTCCCGAATCGGTTAATTAAAAAATTTTCTGTTTCGATTTTTCTAATTTCTGAGTTACGATTTAATTGTGTCATGTTATGCAAATCATCAACAAAATTCTGACGGATATATGGTGGTAGTTTTCTTTTCAGTTGATTGACCATTATTTCTTTTCACTTATCGAATTCTGTAATGACTACCATTTTATTCCACTCATGATAAAAATTAAAAATTGTTTAACTAAAAACGCGAAATCTCGCCAACGATACTTAGCTTGCACAATACTAAAACTAATAACCCTAAACAAATTTGGCGAAACCTTTCAGCTGAGAATAAAAGGAATAAAGTAAATTCTTTCTCGGTTATTCATTTTGTTCTACGATAATCTATTCAAGAAAATATTTTGCATACTGTCCATTCCAACTAAATGCTGCTGTAAAATATGGTAAGTTTAATTAATTTAAGATTAAAAAAACCCCCCATATTCTTACAAATTCATACAAAACAATAAAAATTTTTACCTTGTATAACGTTATCCAAGTTTGTTAATCCAGAATTTTCGCTTTCACCAATTATTAAGGAGATAATGAAAACTAACATTATTTTGAGAAGCTCGAGAATACTACTAAGGGACGAATTAATTTCTGTAGCTGAAAGCAAACTAAGACACATCGATTGCGTTAATAAATACTCAGAACAAACTGCCTGTGTTTACGTCAACAGACACACGTGGAACGCAACGTGGCAAAGTTTTAGTTTCACTTGCAGTTTTGTAAATCGCCGCAAGGTAGCGTATTCGAGCGCTGGAGTTCCGAATAACCGCGACGTTATCAAATCAATGAAGGAGTCTGCAATTTACGGCCTAAATCTCTAACCAAATCTGGTCAGCGAGCAAATTTTTCACTGTCCACAGGAAGCTTACAACATTTTTTTTTTTTTTTTTTTGATAAAAAAATATTCTTACGTGTTAAGAAAACGTGAAAAAAAAAATGCCCAGAAAATCTCACACTTTTGAGCATGGGCGTAGCCGTAGGGGTGGGGGGGATGGTGAACTGCCCTCCAAAGAGTCTTCGACCTTCACTTTGGGCCCAGCATGAGGCAAGGGAGAAACCGTGGGCCAGAGCATTTTTTAACATAGGTACTACGCGACACCAATGTCGCGTAGTGAAAAAATTCTGTCGCCTAGAAGATGCAAAATCAAACTACTGGGCGACATTGAAAAATTCAACAATGGTTCCACTCCTCGTTTTTGTAAAAGGATTTCAAACCTTTCTTTTCTTTCCTCTTGAGCAACAGAATTACATCGGGCATTTTCCAGCTGTCAACCAAAAGCAGTTTTTCTCTTTTTTTTCCTACTCGTTTAAAACCGCCCGACTGGTTACGAAAACAATGTCATCCCCTGCGGGTTAAGGGGTGCTAATTGTTGTCGCCATCCAGTCATCATTGTACCGTACATCACTCAGTGGTGGACTCAGTGGTGTAAATTCCAGACTAATCAGTAATTCACTCGGGGTGTGATGATTTTTAGCGGGAACTTGAGGGCTTATGAACAAAATAGGCAGTTTAGAGTAAGAGTTTACGAACGAAAGGCGCTTTCGTTGACAGATTTTTTTTTTTCTCTCCCCACCTCACCACTCAGCATGAAACGTTGTTCTTTCCTTCATCAAAAAGGTAAGAGAAATAAATGATTATGCTTTGATTTTAATTTGTTATTTAATTCAAATACATACGCTTTTGTCTGAATAAGTAAGAAGAATGTCGGGATATGGTTTAGAGAGGGGTTTTTCAACCTTTTTTACTCATGAGCCACATTGCAAGTTTTTGGAGATGAGGCGGGACAACAATACTTTAGTTCATATGGTTTAGTTCGCACTCCCCCCCCTTCCTTCCCTCAACCTGCCACATTCATCCATAACTTTTTTTAGAATAAACGCTCATTAGCATGGGACAGGGGCGGATACAGACAAATCTTTTGAAGGGGTCCGGTAAATTGAATGCCCCTAAACCCACACACATACATTCGGTGTTTCATAACAAAGTTTTCATGAATGTATTTTAAAATGTTTTATTTTTTTATTTGTTTATTTTTTAATATTCCTTCTGTCAATATGAATCTACTTCTATAAGTTCCTGAATATTATTTACTAACTAGAAAATCGCCCGTCAAGGTATGACGGGTGAAAATTGCTTCTAAATTTGAACAAAGCCATTGCCTGTTTGGTGATATTTTGATACTTAAAATTGTAACCCTAACTCCAGTGGATTAACCCAAAACTCCAGTAGGTAGCGTTCATTTTTGACCATTTTTTCTTTTCTTTATTCCCCTGAAATGACACAGTCTTACCAGTAAAATTGTTAAGTTGCCGAATCGAGTTCAGCCTTGTCACAGTAAGATCTTTTCCAGCATGTTAAACATTACCAAAACATATTATCAAATTATCATGCTGTGGCGCAAGTTTCATTGTTAAAACACGCGGGTTACTCGATCATTTGTTATTATATATATGAGGATATGATCCCTCCGAAACTAAAAACTGGATGCGACCATGCATGTATTTGTCTTCTAGAAAGTGGTAAATGCTAGCCAAACGTTCGTTTGTATCACGCCTCGACATATTTAAACTTGACGAGGAAGCAATATTCCCAACAAAAACGAAATTACACATGCAAAAACTTGAACCACCATCCCAATGTCTGAATTATTGCAAAAGCAAAGCAAAGAGCGAAAAATGAAAGTTATTTTAAAAGTCTTGCTTGAATTAATACGTTCGGATAAATCTGCAACGGTCTACCTCTGACGTCACAAGAATGGGTGGAGCTAAGGCCCCTATAGTAGAGGAGCCGACGCAACCGCCATTTTGGAGCAAACTTGATCCAGTGCTTCGTAGCCATAGCATTGCTGCTGATGTTTACATTTCTTTAGCTTGTGTTAAATTGAGTCAAAAGGATGGTTGTTCGGCTGTTAATTGTGCAAATACTATAAGAAAGGATTTCAGCTCTTCAGATTTCCATAAGATGCAGAAAATGAAAAACGAAATGGATAATTAATAGCCCGCGAAGTGCCTGGTAGCCTGGAAACGACGCCAACTGTTTCCAAAATTTCGCCAATGTTCGCCTTCGCTCTCCGACTCTCTCGTTCCCTGTTTGGCGAATGATTGCCAATAAAGGTAGCTTTCCCCGTTGTACGCTTGCTCCAAAATGGCGGATGCGTCGGCCTCTCCAGCTATAGGGGCTCTAGGTGGAGCTACGTAACCTTCTGACGTCACATCGTTTCTTTTGCTAGTTGATTTTCGCGTTTGATAATTTTTTCTTTTCGCTTTTCGACCCCATATTTTTTTACTTATTTCTCTTTTTTATCTTTATTTCCTTTTTGTTTTTGTTATAAAACAGAAAGGGAATTTATTTTTTAAAGCAATAACGGTTTTACTTCATATTTAATTAAAATATTATTTTTTTTAAGCTATAAATTTGGAGTTCTAAAAGATATGATTATTTTATTCGAAAAATGGGAGGGGGGAGGAAGTATCAAGATTAGTTTTTCAAGTTATTTACCAAAATATGTTTTATTTTAGCTGTTTAAGGGAAACATTTTATGGGGGAAAATAGGTTTTACGTTTCTGTAAAATAAAACGGTATCGAAAGAAGAATGGAAAAAAAGTTCGAATTTTTTTGTTAAGAAATAATTTAATTCCTGTGAGCCGAAAAATAACAGGAAATATCTAACGTTTATTAGCACAAATAAATAGATTGTTAAATAAACGTGTTTCGGGGTTTCCAGGAACCCCTTTTTCAATTCAAAGTTGTGAACTTTTGGATGTAAAGACATCCGGTAAAAATGTGTTTATTTGTATTAAAAAACATTGGTTATTTCTTGTTAATATTATCATTAAAGTTTAAAATAGGGGGTGGCGATTGTCGAAATAAGTTTATCAAGTTACACAACCATTATATTTTTATTTTAGCTATTAAATAAAATTTAATAGTTAAATGGGATAAATTAAAGCTAAGTTTATGGGGAACAATAGGTTTTAATAGCCCGTGAAATAAAACGGCTGACAAAAAAAAAAAAAACAATGAAAATGGAAGAGCAGGGGGGGGGGGCAATATTGTTATACAAAATCCAAATTATTTCTAATGAGGAATAAGAGGAAACAGAGGTATGGATTAAAACGAAAAATATACATTATTGAAGTTTAGTGCATTTGTGCTCAGGCATCCTAACTTCTTTAAATGACCGCTTTTGACAAAGTTTCGTTTTTTCTGTATTATTTTATGGAATAAACTAGGATGATTTGAATAAGAGTCCCCTGCTCGTTTCGTACGCCGCAGACCCGGGTTCTATGCTAAGGTTGGACACGGTCAACTCGGCCTTTCATTTCTTCAGTGGGTCGATAAAACGAGTACCAAGTGTGCTTGGAAACTAAACTCTGGGGCTCCGCGTTCGGCTGAACGGAACGTCTGATTTTAGCACCCCAGTGCCAAATGTTAGTCCATAAGTTTGGATGATTTTTATTTCAAGGATATAAAGCTAGCAATACGTTTTTTAAATAAATAAACTTGTAAATATAGGATCGAATTGAAAAAGTTTAAAATTTCGGGGGAGGGGGAATGAAATGAAATGGAAGTGTAACTTTTTTTCTCTAGCAAATACTTGGTAATAGGTTAATAGCAGATTAAAGTAGCAGAAATAACAACACCTCCGTAGTCAACATATTAAATAACACTAGCCTACACTCCAGGGTCCCCCGTCAAGGGCGCCATATAGGGGCAACTGGGAGCTCAAGCTCCCCCTCCCTAGATATTAGAACCTCCTTGCTATTAGTACTTTTTCCTTTGCAAAAGTGTAAAAACATTTCTTCTCTAGCCATCAATAAATAATTTATTGAAAATGTCACACTTCCCTAAATCTAATCTGCACTGAAATCGGTTTCTATGGGGAAAATATCCTGCTGAACCACGAAGAAAATATCTGAGCCCCCCTCCCCTTAAAATTATGCATATGGGCGCCCATGTTCCCGTACCTACCGCATACACATGGTTTCATTGGTCAGATGGGACCCTGAAAACAGTTAAGTTTTTTGATCCAGACCAGGAGCCGGACAATCCCTGATCCAGCACCCTCGGAGATATCGATTTGGAATGGAAACTTTGGAATGGAAAATGGAGGTCTTCGTGATCACGACTGATTAAACGTGACGTGAACCTGTCACCATTGGCATACACTGAGGATCTCCGACCAGCTGCATCGAACCCGCGACGCTGCAGTTGCGACTCCAACGCCCTACTGATCAGGCGAATACGGCCCGGTGTTAAGAACATGCAAAAAGGTAGCTGTATCATTTACCTGGGGACCCTACTCAATGGGCTTCTTTTTTCCTACCAATGGATTTTACCGCAACGCTGTAATGTGAATTCTTGACGTCAAAATTCAAATGAATGCCTGGGGCTGGATACTGGATGTTATGTGTTGGATGTTGCGTGCTGGATACTGTTTTCGCTTAAAAAAGATGTGTGAAGTCGAAAAGGTCGTTAATAAATAATTCGATTTCGAGGTGCACGGACGCTACCATCCAATGGAAGGAACATGCTAGCGGGGGCCCGTGGATCAGAGGACATGGACGTGCTACCACCTAAGGAGGAGGGACATGCTCGCGGAGGCCCGAGGACATGGGTGCCACCTATGAAGAAGATGGACACGCTCATGGAGGCCCGTGCACCAGAGAAGTTCGCATCATAAGCATAGAAAAATGAAATCAAAGGAAATCAACTATTGTCAAGTAAAAACAATAAGCAACCGCGATTGCGAAAACATATTTATATTATATTAACTTTTTTATTTTGCATTTTTTTTTAATTCAGCAATTGCGAATTGCTTATCGTTCTCACTTGACCGTTTTGGGCGTCCGTCCGTCCTTTGATTTTATTTTTGCCACCACCGGAGGATTTTTGGAGGGACTCCACCTTGGCCACCTACTCCCCATACTGCTACTCCAGCGGGCACCGTCTCCAGGTTGCACCCAAATCCTACACACGCACAGATGTCTACACACACGCGCCTGCATACAAGCTCACACACCTACATATACACGCCTGCACACAACTACATGCCTGCAGATAGGCTTACACGCACACGCCTACATACACACACACACACAAACTCGTGATTGCGAAAGAAATAGTCAAAATTAAAATTAATTTTTATTTATTTATTTATTTATTGATTTTCCAATTTTTAAAAAACTATGTGAATAATTATTTATTCATTTAATTCTATTCAATTATTAAGTTCAAAAGTTACATTTTTCTGATCACAGTTTTTCTTGCAGTTTTGTATTTGCCCTTGGCTTAAAATGCAGTTATTTTTACGTTCTTTCTTATTTAGTATTAATAATCATTAAAAACATGTTTAAAAATATTTTAAAAGTATTAAAAAGTTTTTGTTTTTAAATTATTGCAATTTTATTTTTTAAAGTCGACGGGGTGGGGGGGGGGGGGCACCTTCTTGCCAATTCAGGTAAACATAAGCGATGGAATAATACTAATCGTGATGTATTTTGCCGTTCTTTAAGATATTTTGTAATTTTTCAATATGTTTAACTAATCCAATTTAGTTTTTAAAAGTCAAGGATGAAGAATGCCCCTAAAAATAATTTAAACACCTAAATATAAAAGAAAACCTAGTGATTTATGTTTAAATTACTTATAAATTACTAGTAAAAAGGTTAATATAAAAAAAATGTCTTTTGAAAATTGATATTTGATTTTTTTTTTTTCAAAAGCCGTGAGGTATAAGAAATCCTCCTTGCAACCCCCCCCCCCCCTCCTTGCCGGCACCCTTGTGCACATCTCTTACTTCCTGTGGAAATAATAGGTATCACATCATTGTCGTATTATTAAAATTACAAAAGTATAAGAAAAAGAAGGAAAAGAATGAGTAAAAAAATAGCGAGAAAAACAACTTAAATCCACTTATTTCAGACCGGCTGAAGAAAACGTAGCTCCACCCATTCCGATGACATCAGAAGGCAACGTAGCTGTGACGTCAGTGGTAGACCGTTGCAGATTTATCCGAACGTGAATTAATTACAAATGTTTTATTTGTTAACAAACATAAGATGGCAACAGTTAAAAGTTTTAAATCATTGAGATAATATTTCCGATCATTTCCATACAATTAAAATCACGAGAAATACGCAGACGACAATCTATTACGATTTATCTTTCTTATTGTTGCATTAATAAAACTATTTTTATTCGCTAAAAAATAATGATAATAAAAATAAATCAGCACCTCTTGGCGCGATTGGCGCCAAAATTGAACCAAAGTCTGTTTACATATGGATTCACATATGTTCCAAATTTCAACCAGAACGTAGCATTACTTCTTGAGATAGGGCACTCACAATGGAAAAAAAAGAACGGGAGATTGCGCTACCCCCTTTTTAGCTGTTGACACCAAAATAAAATCAGCTCTTATACCTACTAAGGGCTACTCCAGTTTAATAGGTGCCTTGAAGTAAATGGGGTGTGCTGATCACGAATCTGAGCTTAATTTTTTTCCAGCACGTCAGGTTTTCAAGAAAAGTGTGTCAGACATTTTTCATAGAAACTGCAAAAATACTGAGAGAATATTTATTGAATCAATATTTAATAGAAAATTCTTACAAAATTGAGTTGTTCAAAGAAAAAAAAAATGCAGTTTTATCTACGTTAGACAATCGTTATTTTGAATAAGATCCAACTTGTTTTGTCATGTAAACTATCCTTAGTCGCGTGTTTATTTTCTTTCTTCTTTTTTGGCGGTGGATATTTGGTTTTGTTGGTGGCCGACATTTTTTTTTTTTTTTTGGCGGTAGAACATTTTAAAGAAATAATCTCAATGCAATTTGGAAAATATTAATAAAATGCTTTTTTGCTTTAGTACAAAATATCTCATAAGGTTTTTTTTTATTTTGTGAAAAATCTTGACGTGATGGGCTCAAACCAAATTCATATTCAGATTCAATGTACTCGTATTAGCTAAGAACATTTATCAAATTCAAAAAAAAAAAAAAAAACATGCAGGCCTGTGTAATTTCTAAATATGTGATTGATCTTGATTTTTGATTTGTGACATTGAACAAAATTAAGAGCCCCACGGGTTATTTTCGCAATCTCAAGTTGCTTACAGGTTGCGGGCTGGTCGCCGTTGATTAATTGCTAGATTATTTGTTGATATCTATCGTCGAGGGCACGAACATTCCGTTCTCACCCTATTACAGGAACTGATTTTGCTTTCACTTTTTTTTTCACAGCAACATGCCTGGTTTATTCATCTTATACCATTAAAAACTGGTAGAAAGAAAAAATCCTTAAGCGTCTGATAATGAGTTATGTTTTCACGGATACAGACTTTTTCGGATGAGACGTGAAAGGTGCTCTTAGAAATTTAAAATGTGATCCAACGAACAGGATAAATGACTTTTACGATTCAATGCGGTGCTTTCAGAAACCCAATTATTTCATGGAAAGCGATCTAAGGAGCAATACATAAATAACGCTTTACGATTCAAAATGAACTTGCCGCTATCGCAATAAAAAATTCAACCGCTTGTGCCCTTTTTAATCAAATTTAAAATTGTTTTAACTGTTTTCCATTTAGCATACTAAATATACAAAACACGAAATTTTTTTAAATTCATTTTGCAGATCCATCATATACGAAGTGATAGATTTGAAGCTTTGAATTTGAAAGTATCGGCATTCTCTCGCGCGATGCATTCGACGTTAGAAAACACGAGTGCTTTAAAAACAAACAAAAGATAGGGGAGGTAAAACCGTATAAGGATAAGCTGTTTTTACTTGTTTTTTATAGAATGAATAGTGTAAAATATAATAAAAGAATCGCACTGTGTATGGCATGTCTTATTTTGAACTAGTATCGTATTATATACAAAAAATAATTATCGGGAAAACATTCAGTCTAGATTCCTCTTAGTAAATAATTTTTTACACCAAAAGTTTTTAAAAAAAACAAAACAATTCCAGCGATGTAAAATTTGTTATTTTAATGTTTTGAAAATCGAAATGGAATGTTACGTAAGACAAGGGGGGGGGGGTAATGAAAAATCTTAATTACCCTTACATGAGGGAGGGGGGCGAAAGTGGCCAAAATCATCCTTATGTAAATAATGAATTGCCTCTAGCGATTCAAACTGACTTACCCGGAATCTATAAAACCATAAATTAGTTTTTCGTCGACGAGAAAGGGATATACTTTAATGTTTCACATAATGCCGAATTACAAATGAGTTACAAATTAGGAAGATGCGAAATCTATTTTCTGTTCTGAAATTGCCTCCAATAGTAAATTTTGAAGAAAAAATTATTTTGAGACTTTTTTTTTTAAAAAAAATAAGATCTTCTATTGAAAGTGGTACTTTAAAACTGAAAAGTCCCCGAAAAAATTGCGGAAAACGAACCGATAGTGATCTTACAGGATGTGCCGGTGGGAATTTCTTCCCCACAAAATGGCGGACGATTGTTGGTTGAAAAGGAATCACTTTTCTACCACAGGATGATCCATCTAGTTAAGTGAGCGGGAGCGAACCGGTTCCCATGTCTATGGTTCCTTTAATTCCTTCGAATTTCAAAAAAAAAAAAAAAAAGGCTTTTAAAATCACCGGAAAAAAATTAAAAAGCAGTGCTAAGCCTAATTCGGAACTTCAGCGCTCGAATACGCTACCTTGCGGTGATTTACAAAACTGCAAATGAAACTAAAACATTGCCACGTTGCGTTCCACGTGTGTCTGTTGACGTAAACACAGGCAGTTTGTCTGAGTATTTATTAACGCAATCGATGTGTCTTAGTTTGCTTTCAGCTACAGAAATTAATTTGTCCCTTAGTAGTATTCTCGAGCTTCTCAAAATAATGTTAGTTTTCATTATTTCCTTAATAATTGGTGAAAGCGAAAATTCTGGATTAACAAACTTGGATAACGTTATACAAGGTAAAAATTTTTATTGTTTTGTATGAATTTGCAAGAATATGGGGTTTTTTTTAATCTTAAATTAATTAAACTTACCATATTTTACAGCAGCATTTAGTTGGAATGGAGAGTATGCAAAATATTTTCTTGAATATATTATCGTAGAACAAAATGAATAACCGAGAAAGAATTTACTTTATTCCTTTTATTCTCAGCTGAAAGGTTTCGCCAAATTTGTTTAGGGTTATAGTTTTAGTATAGTGCGAGCAAAGTAGCCTTGGCGAGATTTCGCGTTTTTAGTTAAACCATTTTTAATTTTTATCATGAGTTTAATAAAATGGTAGTGAGATTACAGAATTCGATAAGTGAAAAGAAATAATGGTCAATCAACTGAAAAGAAAACTACTACCATATATCCGTGAGAATTTTGTTGATGATTTGCATAACATGACACAATTAAATCGTAACTCAGAAATTAGAAAAATCGAAACAGAAAATTTTTAAATTAACCGATTCGGGAATTCGAGAGAAATAACTCAGCTACAAATGGAAAACAATAAGCGCTAGCCAAGCAAGGCAAAAAAGTATCATCTTCTTTCGATAACAATTTGTAATGTCATATTGAATTTTCTAGCATTAATTGTTATTCTTGTCAGTCTACAATTATTATTTAGTTTTATCAAGAATTGATAAATATCGAATTCAACATCGTGGAACAGCTGCTTAGAACTACGAACTACGTAGTTTGCACTAATCTTTGACGTTTAGTAATGCTTCTTGAATTCTCATTTCTTTCTACGTGGGCCAGAATATCCACAAGACTTTGAAAATTAATTTAAAAAGAATAAAGCGAAAAAATCATACGTACGAACAAAAATCACAACACTTTTAGCATTTTCTTCGTTACCATGTGCGTTTGTTTTAGTTTTTAAGTCCGCCATTAGACAGTGACTTCAGTGCCCCCTATAGTTCGTTGGAGTTGCGAATGGAACAGAAATTTTAAATCGAAAAATTAATCGTTTGCGTGATCTCATTTTCAATTAGTGTTCAGAAGGTTGCCACTTTTTTTCTCGGCTCGTTTCTGTTTTGAGGTAAAAATTTCCCCTTTTGATTATTATTCGGCGAGTAATCTTCTTTCCTTTTATTTTTAGGATTTTAGGTGTTGCGTTTAATTTATTCGGGAATTTTTGATTTGCCGTTTTCTTTCTTTGAGAATGATTATTTTGACGGGTTAGTTTATACTATTTTTTCTTCTGTAATTGAAGCCTGATTGTTGAACATGCGTCACTTGACAAAACTTTTATTTTCGAGGTAGACCGCGCAAAGCCGAGTGACGCAGTTATAGTGAATTCAGCAAAAACTCATAGTGAAAGTAAACAAAGCAACGCGACAATTAGGGATACCGTTGTCTGATTGGCGATGGGATGGCGAAAACAATGCCAAACAAAAAAGCGAAGTGTTCCTGAGAAGAATTGGCAATCCAATGAGTATTTCATAACAGTGGGATATGTTGGCGCCAAAGAGCAATCCTCTTTGTTTACTTTCTCTATCAATTCTCCCTGAATTAGCTATAGCATGTAATAAAATGCAGATCGATTGGTAAATACATACTCCTTCTATCGCAAAACGCAACTTCCCAATTTTTAATTTTTTAAAATTTAATTAATCATCTTTGAGAGTCGAAAATCGCCCGTCAAGGTATGACGGGTGCAAATTGTTTTTTTTTTTTTGAACTGCTTCGTTCAAATGTAAAAGCAATTTTCACCCGTTGCCTATTTGATGAAATTTTGATAGTTGAAATTTTAACCCCAACTCCAGAGGATTAACTTGAAACACCAGTAGATAGCGCGAATTGTTGACTACTATTTCGTTTCTTCATTCTCCTAAAACGAGTCTTAACAGTAAACAGTTAAGTGACCGGATCCAGTTCATCCTTGTCAAAATAAAGCCTTTCCCTGCCTGTCAAACATTTCCAAAAAATATTATCAACAATAAATGACTTACTGAGTTCTTAGTGCTTCAAAAATGAAATAATGCCGTCACGCAAGATATAGCGCGAGTTTCATTGTTGATGACGTCAGACCGTTAGTCGATCAGTGAATTGTCTATTATATACATGAGGATGTTTCTGAGATGCATTGAGCTTTCTTTTACCGAAAAGTGCTGCAAAAAGGAAGAATTCCGGTATCCCATTTGCAATGATGGATAATGTGCTGGGCAATTCCACGGTGTCGGACGTAAAAATTGCACGAAATTTGCTTAAAAAAACAATTAATTTTGCTGGTATGCAATTTTGTAACTGATCAAAATATTTTTTTAAATACTTACCCATGTGTGTAGAATTATTAACCATAAAAAGAATTTCTGACAAAAATTTTATTTAGACAAAAATATTATCAAATTTTGGTGTCGGACGTATGAGCTGAATCTGAAAAATGAGACTTGCAAAACTGAAATCTAAGATTCAGGTCAATGGCTTAATCCATAATATTGTAACTACTTTTATGCCAAAGAAACAATGATGAAAGATAAATAACACATTGAAAAAATTTTAATTTTGGAAGTATTAAGACTTGAAATATGGAATTTGGTACTGGTGTCGGACGTAAAATCTTGGTGTCGGACGTAATATGTACAAAACTACATATTGTCGGACGTAAATAAAAGTTTTAAATACCAAGTTAAATGAATTTTATTTTCATTTTGAATCTTAAATAATATGGTAAAGGACAATAAATGAGAGATATTACAATATTACTTTAAATATTTTCATTAAATGTGAATTGACCTCTACTTCCTATTGGGATAGGTGGACAAATTTTTTTAAAGATATTTTCTTTCAAGTAAGAGATTTTATCCTCTTTCTTTTGGCCATTTAAAGTGACCTTCTGCCCTATGCATCACTGAGACTTCAATCTCTTCAAAATTTAATTGAGTGATGCATCCTGGGTAACGTACAGACTCATACCGAACGATAACCCAGTCATTTAATTTAAGATTTGAAATAAAATCCATATCTTCAAATTCGTCGGAGACATCACTGTCAAACACTTCTTCTGTAAACAGCATAACAGTCTTTAACGTTTTTGAAGAAGAGGTGTCTGAAATAAATTTAATTGGAAAAAATCGCTTTGACACTGTTGCACGGATTGAATACATGGAACTGGAAGGATTTTGTCCCAATATTGGAGCAAAGTTGCGGAATCCTGCATGATTTCTTCCGATGATATGTAGTGTACATGCACGATTTTTATTATGAACACCTCTCCAGCTCTTACATTCCTTCAGACAGTTCTTTTTATTGTTCCACCTATGCCATCGACAACCCCTTTCCCATGGGACGTCGCAAAAAAATTCCAGATTAGTTTCATATTGCACTTCTGTTCAAATAAATATCTTTGTTTAAATTGTGAACTAGGACCATCTGAGGAAATTTGAATGTTTTGAATACTTGGGTAGTTGGCTTTAAGGTAATCTAAAAGGTAACTTACAAATTAATGTATAGTGATTTTAGTGTGATTTAAAGTATCGGAAATTATGGCAAAACTTTGAGTGATTTCTTTGGAAATCCATGCGCGAGCTGTGAAGACTGTGGCTTGGGCATGTGCCCAATGTGCCGATTGAATTTCATTTTGCTGTAATATTATAGGGTTTTCAGAAAAATCTAGCTGCGTTACAACATTTTCACCATTGACTTGAGATTTTAACTGCTCAAATGTCTGAGCTTGCTCTCGTTTAACAAACGTGTGAAGGAGAAAATTTCATTTCTGTTTTACAAGTTCCCCAAAAGTCTCTCTGCATGTACAGTCATAGAAAAAAAAAACGAAACACTCGATCGTATTCAAAGACTATTGACACTAGAGACACGTGTGAGGTGTCATTGTTTCAGGAATAAAAAGTTCTACATAATTATGTTAAAAAATCATTGTTAAGGGGTCGTCTTCATATTAAAACGAGCATCAACTTCAATTTTTTCAATAAGAACCCCCTTTTTTTATCACATATTTGTGATCAGCATTCATTTTTAACTCTGTATACATAATTTTGTTTAATTTGAACCAGCCGTTACTTCAGAATTGAGTTCTGAAAAATTCCTCTCGTAATGTTAAAACGTATTTTGATATTTTTACTCATAACACAAAAACTAGATTAGGCACGGCAAAGATTGTTTTTTTATATCAAAATATGAATCGACTCAATAATAAAAACGCCCTTTACAACACCTAAAATGTAATTTTAGTTTTTTTTATGAATTATTTAAATATTTTTTGAAAAAAATATGATCTGAAACCATATTAAATTTTACCAGAAAAACAATCTAGAAGAGCTTTTATGCGGGAATCCAAAATTTGAGCTCAAAATATTCAGTAGTTTTTGCACTATGCTTAAGACTTCATTTTTTCTCACTTTAGGGGACCGTATACTATTTTAAAACAGAAATTATGAAAGTTAGTTTCTTCGTAAAAAAAGAAAAAAAAAATGTTCAACAAAATAAGCAAACCAATTATAACGTGGTTTTTTTACATTAGAGTTACGTCTATGAATTTTTTAAATGCATAAATTTATTCGCTGTCTCTGCAGAAAAACAACACAATATTGCAACTGTCAGTTTTTTGTGGATATCATTCAAACGTCAATGTGTAAATAATGCGAAACACTACTTCATTGTTTAATAAAAGAATAGTTTATAGAACTCTTTTAATTAAAAGCTACACGTAAAATACTTCTGTTTTTTTTTTTTTTTTGGAATAGACAGTGTAGAATTAACGACTCTTCCCGGTAATAATTTGCTAAAAGGAAGAATTATTGCCTTGTCTAAATCGGGAAAAAGCACTCGAAAAATAGCCGACGGTGTGAAGTTTCGCCTTTAACAGTATCCAGATGGGTCAATAGGTAATATTTGCTCTTAGATAAGTTAACTGGTTTTTAGGAATTATTATTATTATTTTTTGTAAAGTGTTTGAATAATTTTCAATGTGGTAGGAGAGGAAATTTTAGCAGCAGTAGAGGGCCGCGTGCTTTGAGCCTCATTCTGCACGAAAGTAGTAGTTGTAGCTAATTGTGAACTTTTTTTTTTTGACTTCGTCAAAAACTTAACAAAACATTAATTTGCGTGTTAGATTAAGTTGAGTTTTTGTCTATTCTTAATTATAATTTAAATACCTTTTTTTTTCTCTTTATTTTCTCGGTCATTGTCCGTGCATTTCACATTAAAACTATTCTCGCAAGACAAAGATAAAATTTCAATTTTTTTTTTTTTTTTAATAACGTGGAAAAATATCGACAAAAAAAATAGAGTTGTAAAAAATTATTGTTTTCAACTACTAGATGCCTATCTTATTAAATGCATGTTTTTCAGAATCCAATATCTGAATATTCGTCCCCACCTTTAGGACACTGACACTCTATTTTAACTTTCTGGTCCTATTCTTTAAGCAAAGGCCACATGGACCAACTGCGAGGGCTGAATGCGGCCCGCGTCTCCACTGCGGTTTGGTTGTCCTATTCGATGACTGCAGTGCGTCCTAATAATGAGCACAACAGCCCTGCACCGAACATCTGGTTTAACCGAACAATGAAGCAGGTGTCATGTCATTGAAGCCAAGAGTGCCTAAAAACTGGTGGATGAAGAAAATTTATCTCACCAGTGAGATGTCGTAAACATACAGCAGATAAATTTACTTTATCTACCAGTTTATTCGCACTCTCAACTTCAATGAGGTGACTTCTGCATCCCTCACGCTTAGTTTCGATTCCAGTCTACGAAATCCGTAGCAAGGACGAAAGTGTAGTCTCTGGATAGATTAAACTTATTTGTTCAGTTATGCTTTGTGTAATATTGCTCTAGGTGTGACTGCCTATAGCCTCACACTATAGGAAATGTTCATTTGCAAGTATATAGACCGCGAAACAAAATTAAATAATACTAAGCTTTGTTTGCATAATGCTAAGTTACAAAATCAGAGAAATGACAAGAAGTCTGATTTCGATTCACCTTGGTTTAAGCTAAAATAACTTTTGTCTTTTTAAATTACGAGTTGGACCACCTCGAATCTCGTTGCTAGAAATAGCATTGGGAAATTACTTTCCTAAATTGCTTTTAAGAGCCATTACATGTTTAGCTAAAACCGCCAATTGTGTTATGATTTTTTAATATTACCACGCATTATGATCTTCCGCATCAAATTTGGATTTGAAACAAATTCTCTTTTTTTTTTTTTATTACAAAAAAGCCGCTAGAACAATTACCGTGTTTGTCCACTGAGTTAATTCATATAACCAAATTTTTACCAAATAAAGTTCGAGTATGAACAGTTTGCTCAATAACGGGTATTTATATTCTCCTGTTTCTGTTTTATTTTTCAGATTGTTACTTCGTTCATTTTATGTATATGGAGCAAATTTTCACGGAATAAATAAACCTTGCTTCGCTTGTGTCTCCAATCTATTTAATGCTGCGTCTTCCCACGTTGTGCGGTATATTTTTTATATTTTTGTGTGCGATGGCCTAAATTTCTGCCGATGTTCTGCGAAATTAAAAACGCGCAATTCCATTTTACATCAAAAGACTTTCTATTCATTCCAAAATAAACCTGTAACATAGGTGCAATACATTTATCAAACATATTCACATCATGATTCTTGGTATAAGATTGGATATTTACATTTTTGTGAGGCTAATTTGTTGAATGATTATATAAGCAATACAATAGGTTCATATTAGAAAAGGCAAAAAGTTCCATTAATTTTAATTTGTCCTTATTCGATTTACTAAACAACGATCTATACGATGAACCAGTCAAACCCAGTCCGTCATTCTTAGGTTAATTCTGATAGACAAAAATCTGTAAATATTTTAACTTTTTTTTCAAAAAAAAAGTTTTTGACCGTAAATCGTTTTTTGGCGCAACATTATCGGCCCATAAAGTATCGAATTACGGAAAAAGAGAGAATTTCAAAAAATCATGAACTGAGCTGGATAATCTCGATCTTTTCTTTGTTTACATTCCGTTACTTGATAAGCCGTGACCTTGAAAGAAGCGTTTTCAATGTGGTGACGGTCCCTAAAACGTTTTTCGTTAATAACTCCTGTTCTACTGCACGGAATGCAGTGAAATTTCGTACCCTGGCTGTATTTTGCGGTCTAAACATAATTATGTAGCAAAAAATAGGGGTTCCCATTTGAAAATCAAGAGTTGGTGCTAGTTTTGCTTTGTATATGGTCCCTTATCAAAATTTTACCTATGTAGTTTTAAAGAAGACTTTAAACCAAGTCGGATGACACCTTTCTTTCCTTTATAGCATGAATAATGGCCGAATAAGTAAAAGTGTTTCATTTTTTTTTCTATGACTGTACTAAGTAATTCTACTTTTGACATTATATCATCACCTTTTTGCCACTGAAAATATCGTATTGGGGTAGATTGGATGTCTGCTTTTGATTTGAACAAGTGAATTTTATAAATGCAAACCTCACAATGAGTACATGCACTCTTTTATTCCAGGATTGCAAGTTATTTGCTCAATAAAACTTGAGAATTCTACATTAAGGTCTGAGCCGCATGTTTTCAGCGCTTGTAAGATCAGCCTTACATTCTCATAGTAAATACAAAAGCATACATTGTGCGGTATATATTATATACTGCTGAAGAATGAACACTGATTTAACTCATGTTCAACACTGAACTTTGCGGAGTTGAGTTGAGATGTTTGAAAAAAAATGTTTATTCATAATTCTTTTTTAAGTTCAATTCTTCTAGAAAAAAAATATTTTGTAAAAAATTGGATGAGTAATGGTTAATCTATTTCCTGGTTCATTATTAAAAAGAAATCTTTTAAAGGAAGTACAACTATTAATAAAGACATTTTTAATGATTACAGTGCAAATAAATGAGATTACTGCAGTCCCACACCTCCTCTGTTTGAATTTAGAGAAATCCCATAGCTAGAACTAGGTATTAAATTTTAAAATTTTGGTGTCGGACGTAATTTTTATCTTACGTCCGACACCATGAAAAAACAAAAAACTATTATTTTGAATTTCGATTGGATTGCACATTTTCAATAGTAACTGATGTTCTGATTTGCAAGTAAAATGTTTTGTAAAATATTCCATCCAATTTTACACAGCACAGACATTTAGGTAATTTGGTGTCGGACGTAATTTCATCAAAGTGCCTATTATAAATGGGCTTCTACAGAAAAAAAAAGAAACATTCAGGTCTCAATTTTTATGCTACATTTGTTCTACAGTGTTGTGGCAAGCATCTGAAGTAGTTACAATTTGAAAAATATTGCAATTATAGCTTAAAATACTAATTCAATAAGATATCAAAAAATGAGTTGTGGCAGCGTGTCGATTATACCTTTGTTTAAAGGCTTGTAACTCTCAAATGATTGAAATCTTGTGATAATTTGTGTTATTTTCTTATACTGCAACTCATAAGCTTCAAAATGATACCTAATTTGTGAGAAAAATATGATTTTGAAAAATTGATCATCAGTTCCCCATTTCTGTGGAATTGCCCTGCTTCACCCTATCCGTCCATACTAGTCTTGTAACACATATTACTGCGAGAATATTACTTAACTGCAGGCATGAAACATTTGTTCACACCTACGAACAGGAAGGGTAAAATGTTTTACGCAATTAATAGATCGCAATTAGCCAATATTCATTTATTTACAAACATAGATTACTGTCCAAACTGGTAGATACAAAATAAACAGTGTTACCCGGAATCTAAAAAGGCGCAGAGGGTTAAAACTTTTTCTGATGAGCTGTATTTCAGGTATGGGGTGTTTTTTGTAGCAAAAAACACCCAAAGACAAATACTACTTTGTCGAATGCCAAATAAGTCTTTTTTTCATTATGTGTTTTTCTTGCAATGCCCATGTCTTTTCTCGTCTTTTTAATGTTCTAGCTTTTTTTTTTTTTAATTTTTATTTTTTATTTTCAGGATTGATCTTGGAAGTTAATGGGTATAAGAATTGTAATTCAGTGATCCTCTTTAAGTGGAGTATGAATCACCGCCCAGATTCAGGGGGTCCCTGGGGATATTTTTAAAAAAATGCATATTTTTAAATTCTGCATTTTAAGTAATTTGCACCTCCAGAGCGCGATTATCGCTACCTTGCGGTGATAATCAACACTACCAAAAAAGTAAAACATTCCACTCTACGTGTTTTCATTGGGGGTAAATTACAGGCTTCAGACAGTTTATGGTGTAATGTAATTTCAGAAGAATAGAAAAGAAAGCTTCCCACAAACACGTTGAAAAATTAATGTCATTTACTAAGCGTCAAAGCAAGTTATAAGTTACGGCATTCGTTTGTTTTACCCTTTCCATCCGCCATTAGACAGTGGCTGCAGCGCACCCTATAGTTTATTGAAGCTGCGAATTAGGGCAGCAAGAATATCAAGTAAAATTAGACCAACAAAAAATTTCAAAAGTTGTGCTTTCTTTTACAAATTAAGATCAATCAAAATAAAAATTGCTCCTGGTTTGGCAATTCACTGACATTAATGGACACAGAAGCACAGTGAGAGAGGAGAAAAGTTTGCGCATCGTCACTTGCTCACATCGGGTTTTAGTAAAGTAAGTTTTTGATCATCTCCCCAACTCACCGACAGACACCACAAACATAACAAATGAACTAAATGTAAAATGATCAAACATAAAAAATGCATAAAATGCTTTAAAAGAAATGGTGCAGAGATTTAGAAAATAGGTAATGAGAAAATAGCCTCCAGGGTCATTGGAACAATTAATGGTTCATACACTAGATAAGAAACAAAATCGAAGCACTTTTCAACTACTTTCAAGGACTTTAACAGTGTATGGCACTTCATTTACACTTCCCAGTTTTTGATATTTTAATACTTGATTATATAGTTTTATAGAATTGTTCGTACTTTCTAGGATACTTGTGTTTTAAGTACAAAAAACTAGATATAACTATAGTTGGGGCAAAATTATCCTGACAGATGCAGCTCCTAATCGTTCCAAATAAGTTGCATGGTTATTTGTAAGCAATATTGTTTTTCCTTCTGCCATATTTGCGAAAATGTCATATGAGCTCTCCTGGTAAATCAGGAAGCTGCCAAGCTATCAGTTATTCCGGAAACGAAACAGTCGTATACTCTGGCTTCTTCTGGAAGAATCCACGTTGATTAGAGGAAGGTTACTGACTTTTATCTGGGAACTTTTCTGTGTTTCAACAGATTTGTTACTGGCAGAAATTAGACGCACTACGACCACACTGTAAAAACGATTCAGAAACGTTCCTGGAAAACAATAGACAGCTGTTGTGTCCAGTTTCAGCCAGTAACATATCTCGCAAAACCCAGGATTGTTTTCCGTTAAAAGTCAGTAACCTTCTTGAAATTATCCCGAGAAATCCAGAACTCTTCCGGTTTAAAACCAGTCGTGTCTCTAGAACTTAAAAGTAATCTTAGGTAGGGATAATATAACAGCTACATTAGCGGTATTACAATCAATGGCTAAAGCTAAATCAGAATTTCAAGTAATGATTGCAATGCTTGCAAAGTTAAGTAGGCCAGAGACTTATCGCTTCCTTTGAGAGCATAATCAGTCAGGACGAGCCGTAATTGAACCAAGTCGATATACGTTAAAAATACTCTCAGTTAATCTTTAAACTGGGAGCTATAATTTTTTTTACAACAGAGAGAAATCTGCAGTCCTGCAACTTGTAGCCATTCAGGAAACTTTTTGACAATGTTACTTGATGCTTCCAGTAAGCGGATAAAACCCATTGAAATCCTGAAATGTTACACGGAAATACGCAGTAACGTTTCTGAATTTTTTTACCGTGCATAATTTTCCAGAAACGTTTGTGATTTGTTTTTTGCAATGCCCAGGTTCCAAAGTATGTACAGTACCTGAAACAACGATTAAACAATTGGTAATCACTTAAAACTTACCTCTTTTGTCTTTTGCACAAAGGCATAATTTTTGCCTCAGGATTCCAGAATATGGTAAGAAATAAGATCCGCATTTGGCTTTGCAGTCGGCATCGCTCATCAAGTGACTACCAGGATCGTAACCACCTGGCGAATAGTGAAAATATTCAGCACCATTTAGATAGATGCATTCTCCATCTTCCACGGCAAGAACATCTGAAAGAAACAAGATATAAATGAGCAAATAAATAACAAAAGTAATTTTACTTTGTTTATACATCAGATGTTCTCAATGTTTTCCAACGTAAGTGCCTATTCTGTTGCTTAGCAGCCTATTTTATAGCTTTTGATATAATTTAGCACGAAGTGTTTATTTATGCGAAGTGTCATTTCCATGGGTGAGTAAGTTTTACTTAAGCCCTAGATCGTACAGTTAAAGCCCTAGATCGTAGCTTAAAGTGGGCGAATTCCCTAAGTTTCGGGGGGAAAAAAATAGATCTTGAGATTTTGAGAAATTTAGACAGCCCTAGTGTTCTTATTTCTAAATCCGCAATTGTTTTTTAAATCGACGAGTTATTGAGAAAACTAGAAGAAATTTATTAAACTCAAATGCACTGCTTATAACTGATATTCACTTTTTCTTTCTTGATTTTCTCATAACCACATTTTCAAATTTTTATTTACACCAACAGCTCTAGCGGAAAAAGTATTAACTTTAAAGATTTGAAACTTTTCAAACATGGTAACTGAACAAATTACTGTGATATAAACCTCGAAAAGTTAATGTACATGCAATAATGTGCTTTTGAAATAATGAGCAATTAAACTTTGGGGATAAAAGCGCGTTTTTCGGGGGAATTTTTCAAACATTCACCCATAAAACCTTTTTTTAGTTAATTATATTCTAGTTGGAGGGTCATATCACTCTCTGGTATCAAAAAGTTTTTAAAATTATGAAAAAATGAAGGCACTAGAAGTGTTAAGGAAATGTTAGTTTTTTGCTAAAAATATGGCATTAAAAAAAATCTATCGAATTTTTTTTTTTCAACAAAGCAGACAAAATGTATTATTTATGTCATGTTCAATAATCGTATAAAGTTTGATAAAATTACAGTGAATATTGAAGAAAAAAATATTTAGGGTGCTCGTCTACCTTTTAAAGTAGCGACACGTCAGCCATCTCGTGACTAAATGCAGCTTTCTCCCTATGTAAATAATTCCGATTCCGAGTCACAACTGACTACAACTGTATTTATGTCGAGGACTGCATACTAAGTGCCTTGCCTCCATTATTTTTTATACCGATAGATGGCAGCACCATCACCGGATCGAACAGTTCCGATTCCGAGTCACAACTGACTACAACTGTATTTATGTCGAGGACTGCATACTAAGTGCCTTGCCTCCTTTATTTTATCTACCGATAGATGGCAGCACCATCACCGGATCGAACAGTTAATGAGAATTTAGAACTAGTCCAGGAGCTAATAACTACCTGGTGCTAGCACCCCCAGAGGTATCGTTTCACTTGGAGGACATTGAGACCATGAGCATATCTAACGTCGCCCAGTCCCCTTTAATGACGACGGTGGATCTTCGACCATCGAGGTTCGAACTGAGGACCCTCCGGCCCCGAATCCGACACTCTACCGATCGGGCTACCACGACCCTTCTCCCTATGTCTACTATAAAATGAAGTGGCGTGTTTTGCTTCTTGATTGTGGTGCTTCTCGATTGTGGATTAACATGGAGTTGATAAGAAACCACAATCAAGAAGCAAAACACGCTACCTCTGCATGACAGGTATAGGAAGAAAGCATCATTTAGCCCCAAGATGGCGGACGTGTCGCTACTTAAGCTACGATCTAGGGCTTTAAGTTACACGACTAACTCTTAGCTAACTTCGTTACTGCTCACAAATTAAAGGGAATTAGTTTGGAAAATTGTGTGAGCGACACGTTTATATACAACATGAAAAGTATTTTTTATTGTTATTTTTTTTGACATTAGTAATTATCTTCCCGAGTGTTCCACTGTTAGGAATGCTACTGACTATATAGTTATCATAATTTTCCTTTCGATTTCTGCAACAATGCTTGGTTTGATGTAGTGTCCACGTAACTTTTTCACGATGACTCAATTGGAAATAAGAGGTTCTGACGTAAGCAAATGAAATTCTGGTTAACGTGTTTAATTTTCTTATTTGAAAATAGTAAGGGATGTCCTGAGCGTTAAAAAAAAACGAGCTTGCTTTTATGAAAGTTTCATCGATTTTTATAAAATTTGATCTTTAAAATGCAATTTGTAACTTATACAATTTCACCATAACTGACAATATTCTTGCATTTATGATAAAATTTAAAAATAGGTACTATACATACACTGTTAAAACTACAGTTTGCATTTGGTACCTTTCAGGGGTGAAACTCTTGTTCACCAGCGGCACCCGACAGAGCCGAAATTGCACCCTTAGCAAGGGTGAAAAACTGGCTCCCTTCACCCAACGTGCACCGGAGGTGAAAGATGGTACCCTATGTGAGAAAAATGGCCCCTTTATTGCTTCCTATAGCGATTCCTGCCCCCCCCCCCCGTGTTGTGTGCGTTTTTGAATACAATTGTGTTTCATTTATTTTGATTTATATATATACGAAGGCATTTGATCACATTTCAACTTTCGAACATAGTTTAGAAGTGTTCATGACTTTAATTTGTCTGTTCGTGCACTAACTTTCTTATATCTGCACTTGGATTGCTCAGTAATTAATATGTTGTTGACATCTGCTACAGCATGAACCGTACCGAAAATGAACAGGGAAGGTATTTATCAATCATTTGCCGGAACAACCAGAAATATTAAGTAACGTTAGATTAGGATCATGGGAAAATAAAAGCGTTTCATGAAGGCTTAAAATTTTAATCGTATCAAAACCTATTAAAAGATTCGACATTTGAGTATCCTCACGCGTACAAGATAAATAATCTAAAAGCCCTTCTTTTCAGTGTCAAGTTTTTCGTTAGATTAAAAATAAAAACGAGTCTAGAACTACATCCGCTTCATGCAATAACGCCAAAGAAAGGTACAGTCATAGAAAAAAAAAAACGAAACACTTTTAATTATTCGGCCATTTTTCATGCTAGAAAGGAAAGAAAGATGTCATCCGACTTAGTTTAAAGTCTTCTTTAAAACTACGTAGGTAAAATTTTGATAAGGGACCATATACAAAACAAAATGAGCACCAACTCTTGATTTTCAAATGGGAACCCCTAATTTTTGCTACATAATTATGTTTAGACCGCAAAATACAGCCAGGATACGAAATTTCACTGCATTCCGTGCAGTAGAACAGGAGTTATTAACGAAAAACGTTTTAGGGACCATCACCACATTGAAAACGCTTCTTTCAAGGTCACGGTTTATCAAGTAACGGAAGGTGAACAATGAAAATATCGAGATTATCCAGCTCAACTCATGTTTTTTTGAAGTTCTTCCGTAATCCGATACTTTTTAGCCGATTATGTTGCGGCAAAAAGCGATTTACGGTCTTTTTTTTTTTGAAAAAAAAAATAATAAAAATATTTACTGATTTTTGTCTATCTGCATTAACCTAAGAAAGACGGATGAGGTTTGGCTGGTCCATCGTATAGATCGTTCTTTAGTAAACCGAATAATGACAAATTAAAAGTAATGGAACTTTTTGACTTTTCCTAATATAAACCTATTGGATTGCTCATATAATCATTCAAGCCTCATAGAAATGTAAATATTCAACCTTATACCTAGAAACATGATGTGAATATGTTTGATAAATGTTGCACCTATGTTACAGGTTTATTTTTGAATGAATAAAAAGTCTTTGATTGTAAAATGGAATTGCGCGTTTTTAATTTCGCAGAACATCGGCAGAAGTTTGAGCCATCGCACACAAAAATGTAAAAAATATACCGCACAACGTGGGAAGACGCAGCATTAAATAGATTGGAGACTCGAGCGAAGCAAGGTCCATTTATTCCGTGAAAATTTGCTCTAAATACATAAAATGAACGAAGTATCAATCTAAAAAATATAGCAGAAACTGGAGAATATAAATACCCGTTAATGAGCAAACCCTTTATACTCGAACTTTATTTGGGAAAAATTTGGTTATTTGAATTAACCCGGTGGACAAACACAGTAATTGTTCTAGAGGCTTTTTTGTAATCAAAAAAAGAGAATTTGTTTCAAATCCTAATTTATGCGAATGATCATAACGCGTGGTATTATTAAAAAGACATAACACAATCGGCGGTTTTAGTTAAACATGTAACATCTCTTAAAAGCAATTTAGGAAAGTAATTTCCCAATGCTGTTTCTAGCAACGAGATTCGAGATGGTTCAACCCGTAATTAAAAGAAAAAAAAAGTCATTTTAATTTTAACCAAGATGAACCGAAATCTGACTTCTTGCCATTTCTCCGATTTTGTAACATTACAATCAAAACTTAGCTTTATTTGATATTGTTTCGCGCACTATATACTTGCACACTAGCATTGTCTACAGCATCAGGCTGGCGCACCTATAGCAATACTATAGGCAGCATACCCGACAGGCGGGTTGAACTATCCAGAGGCTACGATTTCGTCCTCGCTGCATATTTCGCAGACTGGAATCGGAACTAAGCGTGTGGGATGCGTGTGGGATGCATCTTATTGAAGCTGAGAGTGCGAATAAACTGGTAGGCAAAGTAAATTTATCTGCTGTATGTTTACGGCATCTCACTGGTGAGATAAATTTTCTTCATCCACCAGTTTTTAGGCACTCTCGGCTTCAATGACATGACACCTGCTGCATTGTTCGGTTAAATCTAGTTCAGGGCTGTTGTGTTCAATATTAGGACACACAGCAGCCATGGAATGGGAAAACCAATTCGCAGTGAAGACGCGGGCCGCATTCAGCCCGCGACGTTGGTTCATGTGACCCGTTGTGTGTTCAAAGAATAAGAACAGGAAGTAGAATTAGTTCCAGTGTCACAAAGTTGGAGCCGAATATCCAGATATTGGATTCTGAAAAAGATGCATTTAATAAAATAGGCACCCATTAGTTGATAACAATATTTTTTTTCACTTTCTTTCTTTGACGATATTTTTCCATGATGTTCAAAAGAGAAGAAAATATTTTGAAATTTTATCATTGTCTTGCGAGAATTATTTTAATGTGAAATGCACGCCAATGACCGAGAAAGTAAATAGAAAAATAGTATTTAAATTGTAATTAAGAATAGACAAAAACACAACTTAATCTAACACGCAAATTAATGTTTTGTTAAATCTTTGACGAAGTCAAAAAAAAAAAAAAAAAAGTTCACAATTAGCCACAACTGCTACTTTTGTGCTGAATACAGCTCAAAGCACGCGGCCCACTAATGCGATTGAGATTTCCTCTCCTAGATCCTAACACATTGAAAATTATTCAAACTCTATACAAAAAATAATAATTCCTAAAAACCAGTAAACTTATCCAAGAGCAATTATTACTTTTTGACCCATTTGGATACTGTTAAAGGAGAAACTTCACACTGTCGGCTATTTTTCGAGTACTTTTTCCCGAATTAGACAAGGCAATAATTTTTCCTTTTAGCAAATTATCACCGGGAAGAGCCACTAATTCTACACTCAATTGCAACATGACAAGCAAGACACTGGGGTTTTGTTGTATGTTTCTGTGAAAAAGTTGTGCATGTTAATTTTTTTGAGCAATCACGATTGCTTATTGCTTTCATTTGACTGTTTTAATGTGATATCATTTTATTTTCCCACCAGCACCCTCCGCAGCACCATCGTCGGCCGGCCGCCTCACGATGCTGCTCCTCTGGCGAAAACCGTCTCCAGGTCACGTCAATATCCTACACACACACACATACACGCGCTCCTACACACACTCATACACGCCCTCCTACACACACACATACACGCACTCCTGCACACAAACATACACGCACTCCTACACACACACATACACACACTCATGCCTGCACAGACACAAACACTCATGCCTACATACACACACACACGAACGCCTACACACACGCGCGTACTCACACATACGAATGCCTACACGCACACGCGCGTACACACACACACACATGAAAGCCTACAATTACGCGCGTACACACACATACGAACGCCTACACGCACACGCGTGTACACACACATACACGAACATCTACACGCACCCACGCGTACACACACATACACGAACGCCTACACGCACACGCGCGTACACACACAGCACTGCATACACAACACGTACACACACGCGCTTACACAATCACACGCGCATACATACACATACACGGCTCGTGATTGCGAAAAACATTATTTGAATTCAAGATGCCAAAAATTCAAATTAATATATATATATATATATATACATATATATCTATATATATAAAAATCTCGTGTCACGATGTTTGTTCGGGGTAAACTCCGAAACTACTGAACCGATTTTTATCAAATTTCATACGTATCTGTAATTTGGTCCAACTTAAAAGATAGGATAGTTTTTATAATTTTTTATTGCAAATTTCATATTAATTATGCAATAATAGTGTGAATTAATTGTTTAGTTCTAAAAATTCTTAATAGATGGCGGTGTAAGTTAATTCATCGATATAACTCTAACATCGTATGACTTACTGCTAAAAACACCATGATAAAAAAACTCAGAAATGTTGCTTAGAATTTCCATATAACGTTTCGGGATATTACAGGTTATTATTCACTTCCTGAGAAAATCAACAATATTTTTCAAAACGTTTCCTTGAATTGCTACAAATTGCAGATTTCACACCGTTGTGAAAAATATTTTTCTCCACCAGTATCAAGATTAACTAAACGTATTAAATAGGTGTATCGTTTTCCAAGCGTTTACGGTTCGTCCAGATTGACTAAACGCCCAATGTGTGCGAAAAGACATCTGGATCGCGAAGCTTTGCAAGAGTTGCATTCGAGATACTTGCTTGAGATCTGTCTTCGCGTTGGGAATGTGTGCATTAATGCTTTGAGAGCTTTCTTAGAAAAGCGGGAAGGTTCCAGGCTATTATATTAAACCTGCGTTAGACTTCTCTGAAGGTGCTAGAATCATAACTTCCTTTAACTAAGAAGACTACTAAATTCTTCAAAAATATTAAAGGTTAATTTCAGGAAGTTTAATGAATTTAAGCGGAAAACAATTATTTTCTTTATTTTATTCCACAAGAAACTTTTAATATCATTAATTCTTGCAAAGATACGTTCGCAACAGAAAATTGCAGTGACATTTGCATCGTCAGGCATTGCTGCTACTTCTTTTAGATGGTAGACGAACAGCACATTCAGCTTTAAAGTTGCCTATTAGATATTCATAACAAACAAAACGCAATGTGTAACATTTAAGAAAAAAAAAAAAAAAGTGGAATGGATGTAGTGTTGCAAGAGAGGGGTGAAATTAAAATTTCGGATAAGTGTACTATGGCTCATGAGTAAAAGCATTCATTCGAAGCACATCATAAGATTGTGCAAGATTTGAACAGCAACGATAAACTTTTAGGCGAAATTGTCTGAATACTGTCTGGGGACTTCCGGCAGACATTACCAGTTATTCCGATGAAATCAACGCATGTTTAAAACAATCGTTTTTATAGCGTAATGTCGAGATAATGCGATTGGCCATGAACATGCGAGTATAAACGCAAAATAATCTAATCCCTGAAGTATTTTCTAAGCAATTGCTGGGTATTGGAAACGGTGAAATGGAACTGTATCAAAATATACAGTACAACAAATAGACAGACATTTTCTACACTGCCGTTGAGACGAAAAGTGAACTGATTGAGAGTCTATTTCCAGATAAATTTAATTTTTTTAAAATCATAATTGCCTCTGTAATCGCGCTGGTTTTGTAGCAGTTTTGGTTTCGGTAAACATTTTCGAACAGACAGGAGTATTTGTGGATCGTCAATTGTCGACTGTCAAATACATATCCCTATGCATGTCACAAATTGTATTTATTGGTCGCACAAAGTCATTGGGAGTTGAGACTTTCTAATGCAGGTTTGACGTAAGGAGAAACAGTATTCGTCAACTGTTTAAAACAATTTTGACGACATTCTTTCCAACACAATCATCATTTTTTAAAGAGAAACTATATAACATTTAACGTTTGAAGACGTATTTCATAAAGTTTACCAAACACACAAATATTTAAATCCAGATTTTACACCAGAGATAAATATGAAGTTTTAGTTTTAACTGAAGGTGTTTGCGTTTCAATTTCAAATTTTTCCACTTAGTTATTATGATATGCCGTCATTTGACAGTTGGGCCCCCGACTTAGTTAACACTGATTTTCAACGTATAACAACAGAGCAATGACGCTGTCTTAGCTACAATTATTGCGAGTAATGGGCCATTACTGACGGCTGGAAAAAAAAGCTCCCCATTGATGCTGAACAAGTCTATACAGTTGTATAAAATGTTGTGTAGAATCTAAAAGCGTATGGTGGTTTACGCTTAGCTTCTACATTCGGTTATTTTACAATCAGTTTCGATATTTACTATCACTTTCAAGTTATTTTTGCTTTTTTTTTTTTGGCCAAAGTCATACTTACAAATTTTACTAAGCGTAAGTATAGTGCTCTTTCCATAGAAAATTTAGTTAGTACTTACTGAATTCAATAAGTACTTTCTTCAGCCTGCACTGTAAAAAAAAAAAAAAAATCCGAAACGTTACTGAGTAAAAATTTTCTATACTTGCTTGCAGTTCTGGCTAAGCTTTGGCTATGTTTGCATTACTGCTTATAGAAGTTCCTTAATAAATCAGAAAGGTTCTAAGCTTTTTTTTTTTATTCCTTCCTAAGTTTACACTACAGTTCCAGAAACACGACTAACTTCAAACGGGAAGATCTTCGAATTTTTAAAGAGGTTTCCGAGATAATTTCAGGAAGGTTATTAACTTTTATCGGAAAACTTTCCGGGTTTTGGCATGACATGTTCCTGGCAAAAATTGGCCACATCAGCTGCCCATAATTTTCCAGGAACATTTATGAATCGTTTGTACATTGAATCACGCCCATTATCAATCTCATATGTTTTAAAATCGGCTATACTATTTTAAACTCTATTAAAAATATTTATTTGATTCTATCAAAATAATGAGTAAAATTTTATTTTAATCCAACTTTTTTGCCACAGCAACGCGTGGCTGGGTCAGCTAGTATATATATATATTATTTGAGTTATTGTTTTACAAAAGGCAATGGCTAAACGCAGAAAAAATAAAAAATAAAAATAAAAATAAAAAAAAATAAAAAAACAGAAGTATTTAAATTATAGCTTTTGATTTAAAAAGTTCTATAAAATATTATTTTATTAGACAATGAAGTAGTGTTTCGCATTATTTACACATTGACGTCTGAACGATATCTACAAAAAACTGACGGTTGCAATATTGTGTTGTTCTTTTGCAGAGACAGCGAATAAATTTATGCATTTAAAAAATTCATAGGCGTAACTCTAATGTAGAAAAACCACGTTATAATTGGTTTGCTTAGTTTGTTGAACAATTTTTTTCTTTTTTTACGAAGAAACCAACTTTCATAATTTCTGTTTTAAAAAAGTATACGTTCCCCTAAAGTTGGAAAAAAGGAATTTTTAAGCATAGCGCAAAAACTACTGAATATTTTGAGCTCAAATTTTGGATTCCCTCCTCAAAGCTCTTCTAGATTGTTTTTCTGTTAAAATTTAATATGGTTTCAGATCATATTTTTTTCAAAAAATATTAAAATAATTCATAAAAAAACTAAAGTTACATTTTGGGCGTTATAAATGATGTTTTTATTATTGGGTCAATACATATTTTGATACAAAAAAACAATCTTTGCCGTGCCTAATCTAGTTTTTGTGTTATGAGTAAAAATATCAAAATACGTTTTAACATTACGAGAGGAATTTTTCAAAACTCGATTCTGAAGTAACGGCTGGATCGAATTAAACAAAACTTTGTATACAAAGTTAAAAAAAGATGCTGATTACAAATATGTGATAAAAAAAGGGGGTTCTCATTAAAAAATTTGAAGTTGATGCTCGTTTCAATATGAAGACGACCCCTTAACAACAATTTTTTACCATAATTATGTAGAACTTTTTATTCCTGAAACAATGACACCTTACACGTGTCTCTAGTATCAATAGTCTTTGAATACGATCGAGTGTTTCGTTTTTTTTTTCTATGACTGTACCTTAACCAAAACACGATGTGAAAGTCATGAGTCAAACAGTGAAACATTTCTTTTCAGGCGCTTTTTTTTTTTGCTTTTGCTTCTCTGTTTGTTTTTTCTACGTAGTTACTTCATTGTGAAGAAATTGACATTTGGCAAATCTGCTCACGTCAAAGCGTTTTTTTTTCCGGAATTAGTTATTCAATTGTCAGCTGATTTAAACGTTTTTATTTTTAATGTTGTTGTTGTTGTTCAAGATAGTACTGATAGATAGTTTTAGGCAACAGTTTTGCAGGATATAAATAGCAAGACATTAAATGTGTAATAAGGTAAACGGAACAATAAGCAGTTGTCAACATATTTTAAACAATTTTAAAAAATGTTCGAAAGCTCTAAGAGCTACAATATGATCAAATGCCTTTGCTTACGCTAGATTTCGAAGATTAATCCACGAAATTTTCAGTTTT